>NC_053023.1:396464272-396618955 GCF_003073215.2 Triticum urartu | reverse complement strand
AAAGTAAAGCATGCAACTTGCAAGAATGTAAAGGGAAGGGTTTGGAGGATTCAAACGCAATTGGAGACACGGATGTTTTTGTCGTGGTTCCGATAGGTGGTGCTATCGTACATCCACGTTGATGGAGACTTCAACCCACGGAGGGTAACGGTTGCGCGAGTCCACGGAGGGCTCCACCCACGAAGGGTCCATGAAGAAGCAACCTTGTCTATTCCATCATGGCCGTCGCCCACGAAGGACTTGCCTCACTAGCGGTAGATCTTCACGAAGTAGGCGATCTCCTTGCCCTTACAAACTCCTTGGTTCAACTCCACAATCTTGTCAGAGGCTCCCAAGTGACACCTAGCCAATCTAGGAGACACCACTCTCCAAGAAGTAACAAATGGTGTTGATGATGAACTCCTTGCTCTTGTGCTTCAAATGATAGTCTCCCCAACACTCAACTCTCTCTCACAGGATTTGGATTTGGTGGAAAGAAGATTTGAGTGGAAAGCAACTTGGGGAAGGCTAGAGATCAAGATTCATATGGTTGGAATGGAATATCTTGACCTCAACACAAGTGTAGGTGGTTCTCTCTCAGAAAATGTGTATTGGAAGTGTAGGTATGTTCTGATGGCTTTCTCCATGAATGAAGAATGGGTGGAGGGGTATATATAGCCTCCACATAGAATCTAACCGTTACACACAATTTGCCAAACTCAGTGGGACCGAATGGTTAAACTCGGTCGGACCAATTCAGCAAACCTAGTGACCGTTAGGATTTTCGGTGGGACTGAGATGCAACTCGGTAGGACCGATATGGTTAGGGTTAGGGCATATCGTAATCTCGGTGTGACCGATTACACAAACTCGGTGGGACCGATTTTGGTAATAAGCTAACCAGAGAGTTGGTCAGGTAAACTCGGTGGGACCAATTCGCTCATCTCGGTGAGACCGAAATGTTACAAAAGGGAAACAGAGAGTTTACATTGCAATCTCGGTGGGACCGATCGCTCATCTCGGTAAGACCGAAACGTTACGAAGGGAAACAGAGAGATTACAATCCCATCTCGGTGAGACCAAGATCCCTATCGGTGAAACCAAATTGCTAGGGTTTGTGGCAGTGGCTATGACATTTGAAACTTGGTGGCGCTGGATAGATAGAATCGGTGGGGCCGAGTTTGACTTTTGGTTTAGATCATATGTGGATGTGGGAAGGTAGTTGAGGGTTTTGGAGCATATCACTAAGCACTTTGAGCAAGCAAGCCATTAAGCAACACCTCATCCCTCCTTGATAGTATTGGCTTTTCCTATAGACTCAATGTGATCTTGGATCACTAAAATATAAAATGTAGAGTCTTGATCTTGAAGCTTGAGCCAAACTTTTTGTCCTTAGAATTTTGAGGGATCCACTTTCCTCATCCATGCCATGCCATTCATTGAGCTTTTCCTGAGATATTAATCTTGGAATAATGTTAGCTCAATGAGCTATATGTTGTTAGGAATTACCAAAACCACCCAGGGATAGTTGCACTTTCAAGTACGAACTCTACGATAGATTGATCAGAAAGAATAGCTTTGAGGTGGTTTCGTACCCTACAAACAATTCTGTCTTATATTCTCCGCTAGATAGGAACTTTGGAGTGATTCTTCGTTGCACATTGAGGGACGGTTATATGATCCAATTATATTAGCACTGTCGAGAGATTGCACTAGTGAAAGTATGGACCCTAGGCCTTGTTTTTAAGCATTGCAATACCGTTTTTGTGCTCGTTTACTATTTACTACCTTGCTGTTTTTATTTATTCAGATTATAAAAATATATTTCTACCATCAATATTACACTTTTATCACCATCTCTTCGCCGAACTAGCGCACCTATACAATTTGCGATTGTATTGGGTGTGTTGGGGACACAAGAGATTTCTTATATTTGGTTGCAGGGTTGTTTGAGAGAGACCATCTTCATCCTACACCTCCCATGGATCGATAAACCTTAGATCATCCACTTGAGGGAAAATTGCTATTGTCCTACAAAACTCTGCGCTTGGAGGCCCAACACGAGTCTACAAGAATAAAGTTGCATAGTACACATCAAGCTCTTTTATGACGCCGTTGCCGGAGAGGTGAGTGCTTGAAGGTATATCTTTAGATCTTGCAATCGAATCTTTTAATTTTTTGTTTTATCACTAGTTTGGTTCATAAAATAAAACTACAAAAAAATGGAATTGAGGTTGCATGACATTATTCATCTTTTTAATGTATTTCGTGAAAATGATGGAAAGGAAAATTGTGCTCAATTGTTAGAAGAAGAATTCAATAAAATGTTTGGCATAAATGATGAGCATGATTGCAATGTTGTTAGTATGAATTCTTTGAATATCCATGATGCTAATGATATGCCAAGCCACAAGCTTGGGGATGCTATGTTTGATGAAGTTGATATTTTTAGTCCCCCAAGATTTGATGTCAAATTTGTTATAATGATTGCATGCTCCTATTTATGATGATTATAATGATGAAAGTGGATTCAGAGAGGTCATGACTTTATTTAATGATGAATCCACCATTCTGGATGAGGCTTCAATTGACTATGAGAACAAGATTGCTATCTATGATGATTATGGTGATGACATGTATGTTATAAAGAATAATGATAACCATGAAACTTGTCATCATGATTTTAATTTTCACTCTCATGATAGTTATTTTGTTGAGTTTGCTCCCACTACTATTGATGAGAAGAAATTCGCTTATGTAGAGAGTAATAAAATTTCCATGCTTGTAGATCATGAAAAGAATGCTTTATATGACAGTTATATTGTTGAATTCATTCATGATGCTACTAAAAATTATTATGAGAGAGGAACATATGCTTGTAGGTATTGCAATAATATCAAGCTTCCTCTCTATGTGTTGAAAATCTTGAAGTTGCACTTGTTTTGCCTTCCTATGCTAGTTCATTCTTGCTCCCAAAAGTTGTTTTGTCACAAAATACCTATGCATAGGAATTGGGTTAGACTTAAATGTGCTAATCACATGCTTCATGATGCTCTTTTTATGTTTCAATTCGTATCTTTTATGCGAGCATCATTGAAATCATCATGCCTAGCTAAAAGGCATTAAAAAAGAGCTTGTTGGGAGACAACCCAACACATTTACCTACTATTTTTGTGTGTTCACATGATTAGTCTACTGTAGTAATCATGTTTTATTGATTTTTTTTTCAATAAAGTGCCAAGTAAGACCTTTGGGATGGCTTACGGTGATAGTTGATTTGATCTTGCTGAAAAATAGAAACTTTTGCGCTCAGGAAAACAATTCTCATTTTTAACGGAAGCGTGATAAAATGCTGATTCTTGTTGTAGAAGATTAATAGACAAATTTCCCAGGCTGTCCTAATTTTTCAGAATTTTTGTAGTAGCAGAAGTATGGCTAGAGTACAGATTACTACAGACTGTTCTGTTTTTGACAGATTCTGTATTCAATGCATAGTTTGTTTATTTTCTAGTTTCTATGGCTTATATTGCTCAATATAAATTGTGGAAATGGTATTCTACAGTAGGCATTGTGTGGAAACAATCATGAATCTTGTCTTTGACAGTACCAAAGTGAAATGGTTTGCTCTTTATCATACTAACCTATCTCACAAAGTTCCGTTAAGTTTTGTGTGATTGAAGTTTTCAAGTTTTGGGTGAGATGACGCTATGAGGAGAATAAGGAGTGGAAAGACCCTAAGCTTGGGGATGCCCAAGGCACCCCAAGGTAATATTCAAGGAAGATCCAAGCAACTAAGCTTGGGGATGCCCGGAAGGCATCCCCTTTTTCGTCTCCAACATTGTCGGTAACCTCACTCGGAGCTATGTTTTCATTCGTCACATGATATGTGTTTTGCTTCGAGCATCAATTTAGTTTTGTTAGGATTTGCTTGCTGTTATTTAGAATAATGTTTTGCAACTTCTATTTCAATAAAAGTGTCAAGGATAGTCTTTACCATGCTTATCTTGCAAGTATATGAGTTGTTGTTTCAAAACAAAAAGTTTATCGATGTTGCAAAAATTCCCTAGAAAAGTCAGAATGTGATAAAATGTTGAAACTTTTTTCAAAATAAGCGCTAATAAATTTTCTACAGTGTGGTAAATTTTCATAATCTTTGGAGTTTAAGAAGTATTGATACTCTTGCATTCTTTACAGACTGTACTGTTTTGGCAGATTGCTGTTATGTTTGCATTGTTTGCATATGTTTTCTTGTTTAATGATTCTATTTGAGGATAGGAGTATTAAATATGCAGAGGAATTTAGTATGCAACATTGAATAATAATTTTAGTGATTTGCTACAGTAGAGAATGATAAGTTTTTTTGCATTGGTTTATACTAACTTATCTCACGAGTTCTTGTTGAGTTTTGTGTGGATGAAGTTTTTAAGATTTAGGGAAACCATGATATAAAAGGAATTAAGGAGACACAAAAGCTCAAGCTTGGGGATGCCCAAGGCATCCCAAGATAATATTTCAATAAGTCTCAAGCATCTAAGCTTGGGGATGCCCCGGTAGGCATCCCACCTTTCTTCATGAACAATTATCGGTTAGTATCAGTTGAGCCTAAGTTTTTGCTTCTTCACATGAGTTGTGCTATTCTTAGAATGTCATTTCATTTTTGTTTTGCTTGCTGTTTTATAAAGTACTTAGATCTGAAATATAGCGACCCGACCTCAGACGGTCAACCCTCTGTGTATCTGTGCCATCCCTGGATCGGTATGCTGGCACATAATGTACATCAATGTATATATCAAAGTGCAATCACATGTATAAATAACGTAAAACTGATATATATACCTCATAAGTCTCAGCGGAAACAAACAATCGGGTGTGGAGTCCCATCAATGCCATCGGCAGGTTGAGTGTAGACCGTAACCCTGTACCGTACTCTTACTCGTCGGAAGAAACATATCTGCAACATGAGACGCTGCAGCCATGTAGGTCAGTACATTGAATGTACCGGCAAGATCACAGTAAGAAAAATAGATGATAAACTATACTATATGCAATATGGCTTTGTGGCTCTGTATATGAGTTTTGTTTGCATAAAAGCTGGTTTTATTTTCCCTACATCAAAGGAATTAACCGGAGTCTGTACTATGGAGTTTTCTATCATGACATGGTTCCGCCAACCGATGTCTCATAGCCCAAATCATCATAAGTTGCCCACAATTAAGTTATCAGTCCGGTGTTGAGAGTTCCGAGATAGATCCAAGTCTAGATGCTCAAATTGTCCGTAACTAGGGACACGACTAATCGATTAGGTTTAAACCCTCTATAGAGGTTTGTACACTTTACCCGCAAGATTCGATCCCTCTTTTTTGTGTTCTCGCACTTGAGGGTGTTTGAGAACAAGATGACCGAAACATGGTCTTCCGAAGAGTTCCTCTGACCACTGTCCGGTGGTCATCCAACCCTACCGTAGTTCTACATCCACTAGCACCTTCCCAGCCAGAGTCACCACTAAGGTCAACCAAGCCAGAGCCCATAGTGACTTGCGGTTGCACATGTAAGCTTCCGGGCATGAAGTATTCTTCCGTCTCTTTGAGTCTGGGTGAAGCTTTCCGCAAGATGTCATGGCACTTCTCCATGCATCCCGGCCATCCACTGGTTTCTCCAGGGTGCCCGTCAACCGTCCTCCACCCAGTAGTGTGTATTGAATTCTTGTCTCGAGTCTTGAACTCTTGAGGCCTTGAAGATGCAGTCCTTGCAGATGCCATTATGGAGTTGTCGCCATTGACGTAGAGTTCTTCATACTCACACCACTCTCGGGCACTCATACCAAACCCCGGCTACTATAGCGTAGCATTTAAAACTATATAACGTCCCGGGCTTGGTAACAGGGAGATGGGTTCCTACCTCATGCATTCTACTCAACTACAAGATTCAATAATACTACTGGAGGGATTGTTGAAAGGGTGATACTACATGCAAATAAAACATAGGTATGAAAAACATGGTCAAAGTGAACTTGCCTGGTAAGTTGATGAAGATAACAACGCTCTCGAAAATAACTTGATAGGACTCTACGCAACTCTCGATGAAATCTATAATAACAAACATGACATTCACATAAGCAAGCATTCTAGCAAGCAAATCTAACAATAAAAAAACTGAATAAGAAAACCCAATACAAAACAAATAACACATCGAAAGAACTAATAAGGGAAAACTATAAAGAACCTACTAGGAAACCTTTTGCCTTAACTACAAAAATAGTTTTGTCCTAAGTAAAACTTAACAAAGGAAATACTACTAATAATTTTAACAGAAAATAAAATTTAAATCAACTAAGTTAACAGAAAGTATTTTTCATAAAGTTTTACTATCAAAAGGAAACACATAAAAAGCTAAATTGAAACTCTAATTATGCTTAAAACAAAACTAGTAAGAAAAAGAAATAAATTTTTTTATTTTTCTGTAAATAAAAGTTCACCCTCTATAACTACGTAAACAAATCTGAAATAAAAGATAACAGAGGTGAAAATAAATTTTAAAATAATTAAAACAACGGAAAACAGCAAGTTAAAAATAACTAGCACAGTGTTATTTTCATGAAAAACTCATTTTAGAAAAATCTATAAATACCCAAATTAATCCTATTGCTAGGCAAGGTCAAACCAAAGCAGTGGCAAAAATAATCACCTAAAAATATTAATTCTAGCTCATTTATAATAGAAATACTAATCTAGCTAAAAACCATATCAAACAGTTTAAAAAAAAACTAAAATATGGCCGAAACTATTTTATACAGAAACTTTAGGAAATTTGAAGACTAGCAAAAAGAAACAATCAAAAACTCTAACTAACCTAAGAGATATAAATTTTTAAGATTGGAACTTTCTATTTTAAAAACAGAAACAAAAATAACAGAAAAAAACTAACGGGCACTACTGGGCCGAAGGGGTGCGATCTGTAGCTAAACTGCGCTCGACCGATATATAACCAAACCGCTAACGCACGTACGAATAAAAGAAAACAAGTGAACCGGTTTAGATCTAAACCGAACTAACCATAAATAAACCGCACTAAAACCGATCTAATAAAATAACTATTCGATCCGTTCTAATCTAGACCGTGCATTGAAGATCTAACGGAGGGAGGTCGTCGGAGCTTACAACGGTGGTGGTCGCCGGCGATGCGGCTCGGACGTCGACGGCGGCGACGCTTCGGTCGTCGGAGATCTCCGGCGAGGGCACGGGCGGACGCAGAGTTCGATGACGAGTCCAGCGGTGCTCGAAGTGGTGGTGTAGGTGGACGGAGGAGGTCGGCAACGAGGTGGAGACGACGTTGGTGTTTGGGCATGGCCGGTGGCGGCGCTCCGGTGGTCCTAGAGCTCCGGCGAGTGCACGGGGAGGTGCGCACGACTACGACGGTTGCAATGGTGGTGGTGGAGAGGCTTGGGGATGGCTGTAGGGAGCAGGGGGACTGCAATGGCGGCGGCGAGCTCGGGCAACTCCGGCGAGCGATTCTGGCAAGATGAGAGAGAGGGCCAGGGGGATTTAGGGGGGGGGTCGGACAAGGGGCAAGGTTTTTATAGGGGGAAGCCTTGGAGGAGGGGTTGGGCGAATCAGGGAGAGGATGCCGCGATCTCCGGGATACGGCGGCGGCGCGATCCTGCTGCGGCGGTTGCGTGCGGAGGAGGAAGATGGTGGTGGGGTCCGGTGTCGGCGACCGCGGGAGGGGGAGAGCGGGTCGGGCAGCCGAGGCGAAGGGTTTTCGGGGGGGGGGGGGGGGGGCCCGGGGGGGGGGGGGGGTGTGGGGGGGGGGGGGGGGGGGAGAGGCCCTGGGCCATTTCGGTGTGCTGGGCCAGTAGCTAGCGCTGGGCTTCGGCCATTTCTTTTGTTTTTAACAATTAGAAAGAAAAGAAAACAAACAAAATGAATCGAAATACTATATAGGCATATAATATATTAAAAGTTTCAGAAAAATAATTTCTAAAACATGAACACATTTTCAGAGGCAAATAAAATCTACAAAAATTCAAATAAATCAAATAGTGCTACTGTTGCATTAAAACCCAACAAAAATCATTTCTAAAATACCAAAATGATTTCAAATTTATTTTCTCCTAATTTTCCATTGAAGGGAATCATTTTACCCTTATTTCCATTTATTTGTTTTTAGGAGAGAAAAATAATAATTTAAATAAAATCCAAATAATTCCAAATTGGAAGGGAGTTTCAAAATACTTCCAAATGACTTTAAATTGGATTCTTTGTAACTTCCAACTCATATTTCATATAATTGAAGAAGTCATTTTATCTCCTCACGTGAAAATCATTGAGTTACATAAAGTTTCGAATTTGAAATATTTTCGGATGGAATTCAAATCTTTTCAAGACCCTTTTCATTTATTTAAATGGAAGAAGCCATATCATCTTCACTCTAGGGTTTTGTGATGAAATCAATTTGAATTCATGGAGATCATAAATGCAAGGTGAAAGTTTGGGAAAGTCATTTCATTCCCTCTCATTCAACTTTCAAAAAGTTTCAAATTTCACTCAATTTCACACAAGCAACCACACCACAATCAAAAAAACAAGCATAATAATTTATTTAATATAACATTCCAAAATTTAGAATTTTGGGATGTTACAAACCTGCAACACTTAAAATGAATCTCGTCCTCGAGATTCGAAGAGGCTAGCAAGAAAAGGTTAGGGGTTGGGGGTCTTCTAGCAAATATTTTGGTCGGAAAGGTCAGGGGTGCTACCACACTTAAAATCAAGATTATGGCTTCAACAAAACTCATGTACTCCATCCATTTGGGTTGACAGTGTCGATCTTCTCATATTCTCTGGAATAACTCCTTTACTGAGGCTCTTCTAGTAGGGGCATAATTTCTTTTCCTCAAAATCATTTGTCCTTTCATCCTGGTGAGGTTCTTCCGAGACTAGGTCTTCTTAGCTGACAGGTCTTGTCGCTAATTCTAAGCAACTATCAGAATCTCATGGTGGTCAATCATGTTTCCGCAGGAAATTGGTCTGGGTTGAATTTCACCGTATATCCTACGACTGGCAGCGGTTCCCTGTACAGGGTTCCATCATACTACCATTCTATGGTATTTGGCTTGTCGTGTCGACACTCTTCTAAGGTTTTCAAGTCTCTCTGATTTTCCATCAACATATGATAGTTCATGACAGAAGTCTCCGGTATGGGGGCCAATCCATCTCGTACTTAAACCATTACTACATATGCAGACATCGAATCACGTATTCTAACACTTGGGCATACTCACAAGCATTGCAGAATTTCTCTTGTCGACGAACTGAGTTCAAATAATCCATTGTTTCTGCAAGCTGAACAAGACATCTAGCGTTTCTTCACAACCCTTGGGTTTTCGTATCCTCCTAAAAATGTCGGCTGATTAACTCAGAGTTTTTTTTCGAAATATCTTCCTTCAGCAAGAGTGTGCTTGCTTCTTATTAACTCCCGGGCCTGTGGGTTATGGCCCACTTCAACTCTTGTACAAGTTTAACTCATCCTTCCGAGGATTATCATTCCATATTCCAACATTACATCTCCTTTAAATCCAATAGTACTTCTTCCTTCATACCCTTGTGGTGACGATCATACAAAATTCCAACTTATTTGGTCCAGCTCCCTTCTATGGACCGTCATGAATAACACATTCCTTTCTTCATTGATCCTGTGGCTTTACGGAGTACTACCACACCAAAAAAATTGCACTAGTTTATCCATAAATCATATTATTTTCATATCAAATCTTTTATTACATCCTTAACCATTTTTCGTAAATCCAAATTCCAAAAAGTACTTTATTACACATGCTGCCATTGATGACCCACAAGTATAGGGGATCTATCGTAGTCCTTTCGATAAGTAAGAGTGTCGAACCCAACGAGGAGCAGAAGGAAATGATAAGCGGTTTCCAGCAAGGTATTCTCTGCAAGTACTGAAATAAGTGGTAACAGATAGTTTTGTGATAAGATAATTTGTAATGAGCAACAAGTAACAAAAGTAAATAAGGTGCAGCAAGGTGGCCCAATCCTTTTTGTAGCAAAGGACAAGCCTGGACAAACTCTTATAAGATGTAAAGCGCTCCCGAGGACACATGGGAATATCGTCAAGCTAGTTTTCATCACGTTCATATGATTCACGTTCGGTACTTTGATAATTTGGTATGTGGGTGGACCGGTGCTTGGGTACTGTCCTTACTTGGACAAGCATCCCACTTATGGTTAACCTCTGTTGCAAGCATCCGCAACTACAACAAAAGTATTAAGGTAAACCTAACCATAGCATGAAACATGTGGATCCAAATCAGCCCCTTACGAAGCAACGCATAAACTAGGGTTTAAGCTTCTGTCACTCTAGCAACCCATCATCTACTTATTACTTCCCAATGCCTTCCTCTAGGCCCAAATAATGGTGAAGTGTCATGTAGTCAACGTTCACATAACACCACTAGAGGAGAGACAACATACATCTCATCAAAATAAACGAATACCAAATTCACATGACTACTAATAGCAAGACTTCTCCCATGTCCTCAGGAACAAAAGTAACTACTCACAAAGCATAAACATGTTCATAATCAGAGAGGTATTAATATGCATATAGGATCTGAACATATGATCTTCCACCAATTGAACCAACTAGCATCAACTACAAGGAGTAATTAACACTACTAGCAACCTACTAGCACCAATCCCGGACTTGGAGACAAGAATTGGATACAAGAGATGAACTAGGTTTTTGAGATGAGATGGTGCTGATGAAGATGTTGATGGAGATTGCTCTCTCCCGATGAGAGGAGCGTTGGTGATGACGATGGCGCTGATTTCCCCCTCCGGGAGGGAAGTTTCCCCGGCAGAACAGCTCCGCCAGAGCCCTAGATTGATTCCGCCAAGGTTCCGCCTCGTGGCAGCAGAGTTTCGTCCGAGAAGATGGCTTATGATTTTTTTCCCATCGAAAGACTCCATATAGCAGAAGATGGCCATCGGAGGGCCACCAGGGGGCCCACGAGGTAGGGGGCGCGCCCTAGGGGGTAGGGCGCGCCCCCACCCTCGTGGGTAGGGTGTGGCCCCCTGGTGAAGTTCTTGCTCTCAGTATTTTTTTATATATTTGGAAAACATCTTCCGTGAAGTTTCAGGACTTTTGGAGCTGTGCAGAATAGGTCTCTAATATTGGCTCCTTTTCCAGCCCAGAATCCGAGCTGCCGGCATTCTCCCTCTTTATGTAAACCTTGTAAAATAAGAGAGAATAGGCATAAGTATTGTGACATAATGTGTAATAACAGCCCATAATGTAATAAATACCGATATAAAAGCATGATGCAAAATGTACGTATCAACTCCCCCAAGCTTAGACCTCGCTTGTCCTCAAGAAAAAAATCCGAAATCGAAAAATATGTCCACATGTTTAGAGATAGAGGTGTCGATAAAAATAAAATACGGACATGAGGGCATCATGATCATTCTTAGAACAACAACTTATATAATTCTTGTCATATGATCTCTAATGCTAGAGTAATAATTCAATCACAATATCAAGTATGAATCGTAAACTTTATTGAAAACTAACAAACTACAATCTCAGTCATTGAAGCAATTGCAATTTATCATAACATAGGAAAGAGTCAATGTATAAGAGCTTTTCAGCAAGTCCACATACTCAACTATCATATAATCTTTCACAATTGCTGACACTCACGCAATACTTATGGGTATGGAGTTTTAATCAGACACAGAGAAAGATAGGGGCTTATAGTTTTGCCTCCCAACGTTTTACCTCAAGGGTAATGTCAGCAGTAATAATTCATGAGAACTCACATCCAATTAGCCATATATACCAGGATCTTTCCAACATATTGTGCTTGCCAAAGGATAAAATGTAAAAAGGAGGGGTGAAGATCACCATGACTCTTATGCAAGGTAGGGGATAAAAGTAAAAGATAGGCCCTTCGCAGAGGGAAGCAGAGGTTTTCATACGCTTTTATGGTTGGATGCACAAAATCTTAATGCGAAAGAACGTCACTTTATATTGCCACTTGTGATATGGACCTTTATTATGCAGTCTGTCGCTTTTGTTACTTCCATATCACACGCTCGTATAAAGCTTATTTCCTCCACACCAATCAATCATACATATTTAGAGAGCAATTTTTATTTCTTGCACCGATGACAACTTACTTGATGGATCTTACTCAATCCATAGATAGATATGGCGGACTCTTATGGCAAGACTGGTTTAAGGGTATTTGGAAGCACAAGTAGTATCTCTACTTGGTGCAATGAATTTGGATAGCATGAGGGGGAAACGAAAGCTCATCATGTTGGAAGATCCAACACAATATAATTTATCTCAGATGTAAGAAAACATAACCCATTACGTTGTCTTCCTTGTCCAATGTCAACTCTTTAGCATGTCATATTTTAATGAGTGCTCACAATCATAAAAGATGTCCAAGATAGTATATTTATATGTGAAGACCTCTCTTTCTTTATTACTTCCTATTAATTGCAACGATGACCAAAACTGTGTTTGTCAACTCCCAACAACTTTTATTCATCATACTCTTTCTATGTGAGCTCCTTACTCTCCATAAGACTCATATGATCTCTTTGTTTCTTTTTATTTCTTTCTCTTTTCTTTTATTCCTTTAGGATCATGGCAAAATAATCAGGCCCTTGACTCAACACTAATCTTTATTATATAGCTCACGGACTCGATTACATAGAAGGACAATAAAGCAAAACTCACAACTAAATCATACTAAGTACTTTTATTCTACTAGATCAAGATATTATCAAAAGGATCGAACTAAGGAAAATGGTAAAGATAAAGGTGATGATGATACGATACCGGGGCACTCCCCCAAGCTTGGCAATTGCCAAGTGGAGTGCCCATACCCATGTGATTATGTCTCTCTTTTCGGGGATGGTGATGTGATATTCTTGGCGATGATGCCCCTCAAGATACGGTTCTCCTCCTCAAGCTTGTTGACTTGCTTCTTGAGGTCCATTATTTCCTTTTGGAGTTTTCCTGTAACAACCAAAGCTCCCTGCACCCAAGGGTGCTGCATAGCTGCGGGAGAACCAGTGACACTCTTTTTCATATTCTCATAAGAAAGAAATCAAACATTGGAAGGGATAACCGAGTTTGGAATAGCTGAGCTCTGCAGTTCTCCCATTGTGAATCCAGCTTGGAGGCGGGAAGTGACTTCTTGATCCTCTTCCATGGCATCTATCCTCTTCAAATCAGCCTCCATCTCTTCCTCCATTGCTGGCCCAAAGGGGTCAACATGATTGTTTGTCGTTGATCTCGGTGCCGGATGAGACACCCGGCTCTCCCTGACTGACTCTTGCGAAGACATCCTGCTCTAATCTGCATCAGCAACAGCTTGAAACACAAACAGGAGATAATTGCATGATATGGGAGTCAAAACCTCCGGGAGATTATATAATGAATTTTTACCAACCAAAATACGTGGCATGTACGAAAATGGAGTTCAGAGAGCACACGAGGTGCCCACGAGGTAGGGGTGCGCCCAGTAGGGTAGGGCGCGCCCTCCACCCTCGTGGAGCCCTCGTGTCCTTCCCGGACTGCTGCTTATTTTTCTATTTTTCTAAATATTCTAAAACGGAGAAATATTGCCTTAAAAACTGTTTTGGAGTCGGTTTCCTTACCGTACCACATACCTATTCCTTTTCGGAGTCTGAAACGTTCCGGAAAGTGTCCCTTATGTATTCCTCTGGGGTTACGGTTTCGATAACGTTGGTTTCAACATTTATGGGATTACCTGAGATATAATGTTTGATTCTTTGACCGTTCACCACCTTCAGATTTGTGCCTTTGAAGTTGTTGATTTTATGGCACCGGAACGGTAGACCTCCTCGATAACGTAAGGACCTTCCCATTTAGAGAGAAGTTTTCCTGCAAAAAATATTAAACGAGAGTTGCATAGCAATACATAATCACCTACATTAAACTCATGCTTTTGTATCCTTTTGTCGTGCCATCTTTTAACTTTTTCTTTAAACAACTTGGCATTTTTGTAGGCTTGGGTTCTCCATTCATCAAGTAAGCTAATATCAAATAACCTCTTCTCACCGGCAAGTTTAAAATCATAATTAAGTTCTTTAATAGCCCAATAAGCCTTGTGTTCTAGTTCGAGAGGTAAGTGACATGCTTTTCCATATACCATTTTATACGGAGACATACCCATAGGATTCTTATATGCAGTTCTATAGGCCCATAATGCATCATCAAGTTTCTTGGACCAATTCTTTCTAGACCTATTAACAGTCTTTTGCAAAATTAATTTGAGTTATCTATTACTCAATTCTACTTGACCACTAGACTGAGGGTGATAAGGAGATGCAATTCTATGATTAACATCATATTTAGCAAGCATTTTACGGAAAGCACCATGAATAAAATGTGAACCACCATAAGTCATTAAATATCTAGGGACTCCAAATCTTGGAAAAATAACTTCTTTAAGCATTTTAATAGAAGTGTTATGATCAGCACTACTAGTTGGAATAGCTTCTACCCACTTAGTAACATAATCAACAGCAACTAAAATATGTGTATAACCATTAGAGGAAGGAAAAGGTCCCATATAGTCAAAGCCCCAAACATCAAATGGTTCAATAACAAGTGAATAATTCATAGGCATTTCTTGACGCCGACTAATATTACCAATTCTTTGACATTCATCACAAGATAAGACAAACTTACGGGCATCCTTGAAGAGAGTAGGCCAATAAAAACAAGATTGTAGTACCTTATGTGCAGTTCTATCTCCAGCATGGTGTCCTCCATAAGCTTTGGAGTGACACTTGCGTAGGATCTGTTCCTGTTCATGCTCAGGTACACAACGTCTAATAAAACCATCTACTCCTTCTTTATAAAGATGTGGGTCATCCCAAAAGTAATGCCTCAAATCATAGAAGAACTTTTTCTTTTGCTGGTATGTGAAACTAGGTGGTATAAACTTAGCAACAATGTAATTAGCATAATCAGCATACCATTGAGCAGAATGAGAAGCATTTATGACATTTAATTGCTCATCAGGGAAGCTATCATCAATAGGTAGTGGGTCATCAAGCACATTTTCTAACCTAGACAAGTTGTCTGCAACGGGGTTCTCAGCTCCTTTTCTGTCAACAATATGCAAATCAAATTCTTGTAGCAAGAGAACCCATCTAATAAGTCTAGGTTTAGCATCTTTCTTTTCCATAAGATATTTAATAGCAGCATGATCAGTGTGAATAGTTACTTTAGAATCAACAATATAAGGTCTAAACTTATCACAAGCAAATACAACTGCTAAGAATTCTTTTTCAGTAGTAGCATAATTTCTTTGAGCATTGTCTAGAGTTTTACTAGTATATTGAATAACATTTAGTTTCTTATCAACTCTTTGTCCTAGAACAGCACCTACAACATAATCACTAGCATCACACATAATTTCAAAAGGTAAATTCCAATCAGTTGGCTGAACAATAGGTGCAGAAATCAATGCTTTCTTAAGTATTTCAAATGCTTCTACACAATCATCATCAAAGACAAATGGTATATATTTTTGTAATAAATTAGTCAGAGGTCGAGAAATTTTTGAGAAGTCCTTAATGAACCTCCTATAAAAACTGGCATGACCAAGGAAACTTCTTATACCTTTAATGTCCTTGGGACATGGCATCTTTTCAATAGCTTCAACCTTGGCTTTATCAACTTCAATACCTCTTTCAGAAACTTTATGCCCCAAGACAATACCTTCATTAACCATAAAGTAGCACTTTTCCCAATTCAAAACAAGATTAGTTTCTTCACATCTCTGCAAAACTCGATCAAGGTTGCTCAAGCAATCATCAAAAGAAGATCCATAGTCGGAAAAGTCGTCCATGAAAACCTCACAAATCTTTTCACAAAAGTCGGAGAATATAGCCATCATGCATCTTTGAAAGGTAGCAGGTGCATTACATAAACCAAAAGGCATACGTCTAAGCAAAATCACCAAAAGAGCACGTAAAAGTAGTCTTTGATTGATCTTTGGCTGACACAGGTATTTGAGAGAAACCAGAATAACCATCTAGAAAGCCAAAATGTGTATGTTTGGATAATGTTTCTAGCATTTGATCGATAAAAGGTAAGGGGTAATGATCTTTTTTAGTAGCCTCATTTAATTTGCGGAAATCAATTACCATCCTATAACCTGTAATAATTCTTTGAGGAATCAATTCATCTTTATCATTAGGAACAACAGTAATACCTCCCTTCTTAGGGACACAATGGACAGGGCTTACCCACTGACTATCAGCAACGGGATAAATTATACCTGCCTAAAGGAGCTTTAGTATCTCCTTTCTTACCACTTCTTTCATTTTAGGATTCAGTCGGCGTTGATGATCACGAACTGGTTTAGCATCTTCTTCCAAATTAATTTTATGTTGACATAGAGTGGTGATGTCTACTACACAACCTTCTTCTTGTAGACATTGTTGGGCCTCCAAGTGCAGAGGTTTGTAGGACAGTAGCAAATTTCCCTCAAGTGGATGACCTAAGGTTTATCAATCCGTAGGAGGCGTAGGATGAAGATGGTCTCTCTCAAGCAACCCTGCAACCAAATAACAAAGAGTCTCTTGTGTCCCCAACACACCCAATACAATGGTAAATTGTATAGGTGCACAAGTTCGGCGAAGAGATGGTGATACAAGTGGTATATGGATGAGATAAAGGTTTTTGTAATCTGAAAATATAAAAACAGCAAGGTAACTAATGATAAAAGTGAGCGTAAACGGTATTGCAATGTGTGGAAACAAGGCCTAGGGTTCATACTTTCGCTAGTGTAAGTTCCCTCAAACAATACTAACATAATTGGATCACATAACTATCCCTCAACATGCAACAAAGAGTCACTCCAAAGTCACTAATAGCGGAGAACGAACGAAGAGATTATGGTAGGGTACGAAACCACCTCAAAGTTATTCTTTCCAATCAATCCATTGGGCTATTCCTATAAGTGTCACAAACAGCCCTAGAGTTCGTACTAGAATAACACCTTAAGACACAAATCAACCAAAACCCTAATGTCACCTAGATACTCCAATGTCACCTCAAGTATCCGTGGGTATGATTATACGATATGCATCACACAATCTCAGATTCATCTATTCAACCAACACAAAGGACCTCAAAGAGTGCCCCAAAGTTCTACCGGAGAATCACGACGAAAACGTGTGCCAACCCCTATGCATAGGTTCATGGGCAACCCGCAAGTTGATCACCAAAACATACATCAAGTGAATCACGTGATATCCCATTGTCACCACAGATATCCACGACAAGACATACATCAAGTGTTCTCAAATCTTTAAAGACTCAATCCGATAAGATAACTTCAAAGGGGAAACTCAATTCATTACAAGAGAGTAGAGGGGGGAAGAAACATCATAGATCCAAATATAATAGCAAAGCTCGCGATACATCAAGATCGTATCACCTCAAGAACACGAGAGAGAGATCAAACACATAGCTACTGGTACATACCCTCAGCCCCGAGGGAGAACTACTCCCTCCTCGTCATGGAGAGCACCGGGATGATGAAGATGGCCACCGGAGAGGGATTGCCCCCCTCCGGCGGAGCTCCGGAACAGGCCCCAAGATGGGATCTCGTGGATACAGGAAGTTACGACGGTGGAATTAGGGTTTTGGCTCCGTATCTAATCGTTTGGGGGTACGTAGGTATATATAGGAGGAAGGAGTACGTCGGTGGAGCAACAGGGGGCCCACGAGGGTGGAGGGCGCGCCCCCTACCTCGTGGCTCCCTGCTTTATTTCTTGACATAGGGTCCAAGTCTCCTGGATCATGTTCGGTGAGAAAATCACGTTCCCGAAGGTTTCATTCTGTTTGGAATCCGTTTGATATTCCTTTTCTTCCAACCCCTATAATAGGCAAAAAAACAGCAATTCTGGGTTGGGCCTTCATTTAATAGGTTAGTCCCAAAAATAATATAAAAGTGGACAATAAAGCCCAATAATGTCCAAAATAGTAGATAATATAGCATGGAGCAATCAAAAATTATAGATACGTTGGAGACGTATCAAGCATCGCCAAGCTTAATTCCTGCTCGTCCTCGAGTAGGTAAATGATGAAAACAGAATTTTTGATGTGGAATGCTACTTGGCATAATTTTAATGTAATTCTTCTTAATTGCGGTATGAATATTCAGATCCGAAAGATTCAATTTAAAAGTTCATATTGACATAAAAATAATAATACTTCAAGCATACTAATAAAGCAATCATGTCTTCTCAAAATATCATGGCCAAAGAAAGTTATCCCTACAAAATTATATAGTCTGGCTATGCTCTATCTTCACCACACAAAGTATTTAAATCATGCACAACCCCGATGACAAGCCAAGCAATTGTTTCATACTTTTGACATTCTCAAAACTTTTTCAATCTTCACGCAATACATGAGCGTGAGCCATGGATATAGCACTATATGTGGAATAGAATGGTGGTTGTGGAGAAGACAAAAAGGGAGAAGATAGTCTCACATCAACTAGGCGTATCAACGGGCTATGGAGATGCCCATCAATAGATATCAATGTGAGTGAGTAGGGATTGCCATGCAATGGATGCACTAGATCTATAAGTATATGAAAGCTCAACAAAAGAAACTAAGTGGGTGTGCATCAACCTCGCTTGCTCACGAAGACCTAGGGAAAGTTTGAGAAAGCCCATCATTGGAATATACAAACCAAGTTCTATAATGAAAAATTCCCACTAGTATATGAAAGTGATGAAATGAGAGACTCTCTTCTATGAATATCATGGTGCTACTTTGAAGCACAAGTGTGGTAAAAGGATAGTAGCATTGCCCCTTCTCTCTTTTTCTCTCATTTTTTCTTTTTTTATTTGGGCCTTTTTTATGGCCTCTTTTCTCTTTTTTTTTATTTTTCGTCCGGAGTCTCATCCCGACTTGTGGGGGAATCATAGTCTCCATCATCCTTTCCTCACTTGGGACAATGCTCTAATAATGATGATCATCACACTTTTATTTTCTTACAACTCAACAATTACAACTCGATACTTAGAACAAAATATGACTCTATATGAATGCCTCTGGCGGTGTACCGGGATATGCAATGACTCATGAGTGACATGTATGAAAGAATTATGAACGATGGCTTTGCCACAAATACGATGTCAACTACATGATCATGCTAAGCAATATGACAATGATGGAGTGTGTCATAATAAATGGAACGGTGGAAAGTTGCATGGCAATATATCTCGGAATGGCTATGGAAATGCCATAATAGGTAGGTATGGTGGCTGTTTTGAGGAAGGTATATGGTGGGTGTATGATACCGTCGAAAGGTGCGCGGTATTAGAGAGGCTAGCAATGGTGGAAGGGAGAGAGTGCGTATAATCCATGGACTCAACATTAGTCATAAAGAACTCATATACTTATTGCAAAAATCTACAAGTTACCAAAGCAAAGTATTACACGCATGCTCCTAGGGGGATAGATTGGTAGGAAAAGACCATCGCTCGTCCCCGACCGCCACTCATAAGGAAGACAATCAATAAATAAATCATGCTCCGACTTCATCACATAACGGTTCACCATATGTGCATGCTACGGGAATCACAAACTTTAACACAAGTATGTATCAAATTCACAACTACTCAACTAGCACAACTTTAATATCACCATCTTCATATCTCAAAACAATTATCAAGCATCAAACTTCTCATAGTATTCAACACACTCATAAGAAAGTTTTTACTATTCTTGAATACCAAGCATATTAGGATTATTTAAGCAAATTACCATGATAGTTAAGACTCTCAAGATAATCAAAGTGAAGCATGAGAGATCAGTAGTTTCTATAAAACAAATCCACCACCGTGCTCTAAAAGATATAAGTGAAGTACTAGAGCAAAACTATATAACTCAAAAGATATAAGCGAAGCACATAGAGTATTCTAACAAATTCCAAATCATGTATGGCTCTCTCAAAAGGTGTGTACAGCAAGGATGATTATGGTAAACTAACAAATAAAGACTCAAATAATACAAGACGCTCCAAGCAAAACACATATCATGTGATGAATAAAAATATAGCTCCAAGTAAAGTTACCGATAGAAGTAGACGAAAGAGGGGATGCCTTCCGGGGCATCCCCAAGCTTTGGCTTTTAGGTGTCCTTAGATTATCTTAGGGGTGCCATGGGCATACCCAACCTTGCAACTCCTTGTTCCATAATCCATCAAATCTTTACCCAAAACTTGAAAACTTCACAACACAAAACTTAAAGTAGAAAATCTCGTGAGCTCCGTTAGCGAAAGAAAACAAAAGACCACTTCAAGGTACTGTAATGAACTCATTATTTATTTATATTGGTGTTAAACCTACTGTATTCCAACTTCTCTATGGTTTATAAACTATTTTACTAGCCATAGATTCATCAAAATAAGCAAACAACACATGAAAAACTGAATCTGTCAAAAACAGAACAGTCTGTAGTAATATGTAGTTAGCGCAAGATCTGTAACCCCAAAAATTCTAAAATAAATTGATGGACGTGATGAATTTATCTATTAATCATCTGCAAAAAGAATTAACTAAATATCACTTTCCAAATAAAAATGGCAGCAGTTCTCGTGAGCGCTAAAGTTTCTGTTTTTTACAGCAAGATATCAAGACTTTTCCCGAGTCTTCCCAACGGTTCTACTTGGCACAAACACTAATTAAACAAAAAAAAACATAAACAAAACAGAGGCTAGATAAATTATTTATTACTAAACAGGATCAAAAGCAAGGAATAAAAATAAATTTTGGTTGCCTCCCAACAAGCGCTATCGTTTAACGCCCCTAGCTAGGCATAAAAAGCAAGGATAGATCTAGGTATTGCCATCTTTGGTAGGCAATCCATAAGTGGCTCTGATAATAGATTCATAAGGTAATTTAATTTTATTTCTAGGAAAGTGTTCCATGCCTTTCCTTAACAGAAATTTGAATCTAATATTTCCTTCCTTCATATCAACAATTGCACCAATCGTTCTAAGGAATGGTCTACCAAGAATAATAGGACATGAAGGATTGCAATATTGCAATCTATGTCAAGAACGATAAAATCTACGGGCACATAATTCCTATTTGCAACAATAAGAACATCATTAATTCTTCCCATAGGTTTCTTAATAGTGGAATCCGCAAGGTGCAAGTTTAGAGAGCAATCATCAAAATCACGGAAACCTAACAAATCACACAAAGTCTTTGGAATCATGGAGACACTAGCACCCAAATCACATAAAGCATAGAACTCATGATCTTTAATCTTAATTTTAATAGTTGGTTCCCACTCATCATAAAGTTTTCTAGGGATAGACACTTCCAATTCAAGTTTTTCTTCATAAGATTGCATCAAGGCATCAACGATATGTTTAGTAAACGCTTTATTCTGACTATAAGCATGAGGAGAATTTAGCACAGATTGCAACAAGGAAATACAATCAATCAAAGAGCAATTATCATAATTAAATTTCTTGAAATCCAAAATAGTGGGTTTAGCAACATCTAGGGTTTTAATTTCTTCAATCCCACTTTCATCAATTTTAGCATCAAGATCTAAAAACTCTGAATTCTTGGAACGCCTTCTAGGTAAAGGTGGATCATATTCAGTCCCATCATTATCAAGATTAATATTGCAAAACAAAGATTTAATAGGGTACACATCAATAACTTTTAGATCTTCATCTTTATTTTCATAGGAACTAGAAGAACACACTCTTATAAAGGCATCTTTCTTAGCACGCATCCTAGCGGTCCTTTCTTTGCACTCATCAATGGAAATTCTCATGGCTTTGAGAGACTCATTGATATCATGCTTAGTTGGAATAGATCTATGTTTCAAAGACTCAACATCAAGATAAATTCTATCAACGTTCCTAGCCAACTCATCAATCTTAAGCAATTTTTCTTCAATCAAAGCATTGAAATTCTTTTGCGAAGTAATAAATTCTTTAATATTAGATTCAAAATCAGAGGGCATCTTATTATAATTTCCATAAGAATTGTTGTAGGAATTACCATAATTATTAGAGGGATTACTAGGGTAAGGCCTAGGATTAAAATTTCCTCTATACGCGTTATTACCAAAATTGTTCCTACCAACAAAATTCACATCCATAGATTCATTATTATCCTCAATCAAAGTAGACAAAGGCATATCATTAGGATCATAAGAAACACTTTTATTAGCAAATAATTTCATAAGTTCATCCATCTTTTCACTCAAAACATTAATTTCTTCTATCGCATGCACTTTCTTATTAGTAGATCTTTCAGTGTGCCATTGAGAATAATTAACCATAATATTATCTAGGAGTTTAGTAGCTTCTCCTAAAGTGATTTCCACAAAAGTGCCTCCCGCGGCCAAATCTAAAAGATTTCTAGAAGCAAAATTCAATCCGGCATAATTTTTTTGTATAATCATCCACAAATTTAAACCATGCGTAGGGCAATTATGTATCATTAATTTCATCCTCTCCCAAGCTTGTGCAACATGTTCATGATCAAGTTGCTTAAAATTCATAATATCGTTTCTAAGAGAGATGATCTTAGCGGGAGGAAAATACTTAGAGATAAAAGCATCTTTGCACTTATTCCACGAATCAATACTATTTTTAGGCAAAGATGAAAACCAAGTTTTAGCACGATCTCTAAGCAAAAAAGGAAATAACTTCAATTTAACAATATCATTATCCACATCTTTCTTCTTTTGCATATCACACAAATCAACGAAGCTATTTAGATGGGTATCGGCATCTTCACTAGGAAGGCCAGAGAATGGATCTTTCATAACAAGATTCAGCAAAGCGACATTAATTTCACAAGATTCAGCATCGGTAAGAGGAGCAATCGGAGTGCTAATAAAATCATTGGTGTTGGTATTGGTAAAGTCACACAATTTAGTGTTATCTTGAGACATCGTGACAAGCAAGTAATCCAACACACAAGCAAACAAAAAGCAAGCGGGCAAAAAGAGGCAAATAGAGAAAGAGATGGAGGATAGAGAGAGAGAGGGCGAATAAAACAGCAAGGGTGAAGTGGGGGAGAGGAAAACGAGAGGCAAATGGCAAATAATGTAATGCGGGAGATAGGGATTGTGATGGGTACTTGGTATGTTTGACTTTTGCGTAGATTCCCTAGCAACGGTGCCAAAAATTCTTCTTTCTACCTCTAGAGCACGGCGTTGGATTTCCCCGAAGAGGAAAGGATGATGCAGCAAAGTAGCGTAAGTATTTCCCTCAGTTTTTGAGAACCAAGGTATCAATCCAGTAGGAGGCTATGTGCGAGTCCCTCGTACCAGCACAAAGCAAATAGCTCCTCGCAACCAACGCGATAAGGGGTTGTCAATCCCTTCACGGTCACTTACGAGAGTGAGATCTGATAGATATGATAAGATAATATTTTTGGTATTTTTATGATAAAGATGCAAAGTAAAATAAAAGCAAAGGAAAAAGCAAAGGAAATAACTAAGTATTGGAAGATTAATATGATGAAGATAGACCCGAGGGCCATAGGTTTCACTAGTGGCTTCTCTCAAGAGCATAGGTATTCTACGGTGGGTGAACGAATTACTGTTGAGCAATTGACAGAATTGAGCATAGTTATGAGAATATCTAGGTATGATCATGTATATAGGCATCACGTCCGAGACAAGTAGACCGACTCCTGCCTGCATCTACTACTATTACTCCACTCATCGACCGCTATCCAACATGCATCTAGAGTATTAAGTTAATGAAAACAGAGTAACGCCTTAAGCAAGATGACATGATGTAGAGGGATAAACTCATGCAATATGATAAAAAAAACCATCTTGTTATCCCGATGGCAACAATACAATATGTGCCTTGCTGCCCCTACTGTCACTGGGAAAGGACACTGTAAGATTGAACCCAAAGCTAAGCACTTCTCCCATTGCAAGAAAGATCAATCTAGTAGGCCAAACCAAACTGATAATTCGTAGAGACTTGCAAAGATAACCAATCATACATAAAAGAATTCAGAGAAGATTCAAATATTGTTCATAGATAGACTTGATCATAAACCCACAATTCATCGATCTCAACAAACACACCGCAAAAAGAAGATTACATCGAATAGTTCTCCACAAGAGAGGGGGAGAACATTGTATTGAGATCCAAAAAGAGAGAAGAAGCCATCTAGCTAATAACTATGGACCCAAAGGTCTAAGGTAAACTACTCACACTTCATCGGAGAGGCTATGGTGTTGATGTAGAAGCCCTCCGTGATGGATACCCCCTCCGGCGGAGCTCTAGAACAGGTCCCAAGATGGGATCTCATGGATACAGGAAGTTACGGTGGTGGAATTAGGGTTTTGGCTACGTATCTGATCGTTTGGGGGTACGTAGGTATATATAGGAGGAAGGAGTACGTCGGTGGAGCAACGTGGGCCCCACGAGGGTGGAGGGCGCACCTGGGGGGTAGGCGCGCCCCCCTACCTCGTGGCTCCCTCCTTTATTTCTTGACGTAGGGTCCAAGTCTCTTGGATCATGTTCGGTGAGAAAATCACATCCCCGAAGGTTTCATTCCGTTTGGACTCCGTTTGATATTCCTTTTCTTCGAAACCCTAAAATAGGCAAAAAAAAACAGCAATTCTGGGCTGGGCCTCCGGTTAATAGGTTAGTCCCAAAAATAATATAAAAGTGGAAAATAAAGCCCAATAATGTGCAAAAAAGTAGATAATATAGCATAGAGCAATCAAAAATTATAGATACATTGGAGACGTATCAGATACCGGCGAAAGGTGCGCGGTATTAGAGAGGCTAGCAATGGTGGAAGGGTGAGAGTGCGTATAATCCATGGACTCAACATTAGTCATAAAGAACTCACATACTTATTGCCAAAATCTATTAGTTATCGAAGCAAAGTACTATGCGCATGCTCCTAGGGGGATGGATTGGTAGGAAAAGACCATCGCTCGTCCCCGACCGCCAGTCATAAGGAGGACAATCAATAAATACATCATGCTCCGACTTCTTAACATAACGGTTCACCATACGTGCATGCTATGGGAATCACAAACTTCAACACAAGCATTTCTCAAATTCAGAACTACTCAACTAGCACGACTCTAATATCACCATCTCCATATCTCAAAACAATTATCAAGTTTCAAACTTCTCATAGTATTCAACACACTCATAAGAAAATTTTATTATTAATCTTGAATGCTTAACATAATTAAAGCAAATTACCATGCTGTTTTGTAGGACTCTCAAAATAATCTAAGTGAAGCATGAGAGAACAATCGTTTTTATAAAACAAATCCACCAACGTGCTCTAAAAGATATAAGTGAAGCACTAGAGCAAAAACTATATAACTCAAAAGATATAAATGAAGCACATAGAGTATTCTAACAATTTCCGAATCATGAGTGTCTCTCTCAAAATGGTGTGTGCAGCAAGGATGATTGTGGAAAACTAACAAATGAAGACTCAAATAATACAAGACGCTCCAAGCAAAACACATATATGTGGTAAATAAAAATATAGCTCCAAGTAAAGTTACCGATAGAAGTAGACGAAAGAGAGGATGCCTTCCGGGGCATCCCCAAGCTTTGGCTTTCAGGTGTCCTTAGATTATCTTGGGGGTGCCACGGGAATCCCCAAGCTTAGGCTCTTGCCACTCCTTGTTCCATAATCCATCAAATCTTTACCCAAAACTTGAAAACTTCACAACACAAAACTTAAAGTAGAAAATCTCGTGAGCTCCGTTAGCGAAAGAAAACAAAACACCACTTCAAGGTACTATAATGAACTCATTCTTTATTTATATTGGTGTTAAACCTAATGTATTACAACTTCCCTATGGTTTATAAACTATTTTACTAGCCATAGATTCATCAAAATAAGCAAACAACACATGAAAAACAGAATCTGTCAAAAACAGAATAGTCTGTAGTAATCTGTAGCTAACGCAAGATCTGGAACACCAAAAATTCTAAAATAAATTTCTGGACGTGAGAAATTTATATATTAATAATCTCCAAAAATAATTAACTAAATATCACTTTCCAAATAAAAATGGCAGCAGTTCTCGTGAGCGCTAAAGTTTCTGTTTTGTACAGCAAGATATCAAGACTTTCCCCAAGTCTTCCCAACGGTTCTACTTGGCACAAACACTAATTAAACACAACCAAAACAGATGCTAGATAAGTTATTTATTAAATAACATCAAGGAAAAATATTGGGTTGTCTCCCAATAAGCGCTTTTCTTTAAAGCCTTTTAGCTAGGCATAAGATTTCAACGATGCTCACATGAAAGACGAGAGTTGAAGCACAAAGAGAGCGTCATAAAACATGTGACAAACACATCTAAGTCTAACATACTTCCTATGCATAGGCATGTTATAGGCAAACAAATTATCAATGCAAGCAAAAACTAGCATATGCAAGGGAGCGGAAAGAAACAATAGCAATCTCAACATAACGAGAGGTAATTTAGTAACATGAAAATTTCTACAACCATATTTTCCCCTCTCATAATAATTACATGTGGGATCATAAGAAAATTCAACAAAATAGTTATCACATAAAATATTTTCAACATGATCCACATGCATGCAAAGTTGACACTCTTCCAAAATAGTGGGATTAACATTAACTAAAGTCATGACCTCTCCATACCCACTTTTATCAAAAAATTCATAAGATTGAACATTCTCCAAATATGTGGGATCTAAAGTTGACACTCTTCAAAACCCACTTTCAATAATATTGCAAACACTATTATCAATCTCATATTCATCATGGGGCTTAAATAAATTTTCAAGATTGTAAGAAGAATCACCCCAAACATGATCATTGCAACAAGTAGAGGTCATAGCAAAACTAGCATCCCCAAGCTTAGGGTTTTGCATATTATTAGCACAATTTATATCAATAGAATTTATACTATCATCATTGCAATCATGCTTTTTATTCAAAGATCCATCGGGAATCACTCCATAAGGTACTTTATCACAATTTTCAGATTCATGAATTTCAAGCAAAACTTCATAAAGATAATCTAGTGCACAAAACTCACTAGCAATTGGTTCATTATAATTGGATCTCTTAAAAAGATTAGCAAGCGGATGAGGATCCATATATCTTAGGTTCTCTATTTAGTAGTAAATAAACAACTATTCCAACCAAACGAGCAAACGAGCCAAGTAAGACATCAAAGCAAATGGAAAGACGAACAGAAGGAGGGCGAATAAAACGGCAAGGGTGAAGTGGGGGAGAGGAAAACGAGAGACAAATGGCAAATAATGTAATGCGGGAGATAAGGGTTTGCGATGGGTACTTGGTATGTTTACTTTTGCGTAGACTCCCCGGCAACGGCGCCAGAAATCCTTCTTGCTACCTCTTGAGCACTGCGTTGGTTTTCCCTTGAAGAGGAAAGGGTGATGCAGTAGAGCAGCGTAAGTATTTCCCTCAGTTTTTGAGAACCAAGGTATCAATCCAGTAGGAGGCCACGCACGAGTCCCTCGCACCTACACAATCAAATAAACTCCTCGCAACCAACGAGATAAAGGGGTTGTCAATCCCTTCACGGTCACCTACGAGAGTGAGATCTGATAGATATGATAAGATAATATTTTTGGTATTTTTATGATAAAGAGAAATAAAGATGCAAGTAAAATAAATGGCAAAGAAAATAACTAAGTATTGGAAGATTAATATGATGGAAAATAGACCCGGGGGCCATAGGTTTCACTAGAGGCTTCTCTCGAGAGCATAAGTATTACGGTGGGTGAACAAATTACTGTTGAGCAATTGATAGAATTGAGCATAGTTATGAGAATATCTAGGTATGATCATGTATGTAGGCATCACGTCCGAGACAAGTAGACCGACTCCCGCCTGCATCTACTACTATTACTCCACACATCGACCGCTATCCAGCATGCATCTAGAGTATTAACTTCAAGAGAACAGAGTAACGCTTTAAGCAAGATGACATGATGTAGAGGGATAAACTCATGCAATATGATATAAACCCCATCTTTTTATCCTCGATGGCAACAATACAATACGTGCCTTGCTGCCCCTACTGTCACTTGGAAAGGACACCGCAAGATTGAACCCAAAGCTAAGCACTTCTCCCATTGCAAGAAAGATCAATCTAGTAGGCCAAACCAAACTGATAATTCGAAGAGACTTGCAAAGATAACCAATCATACATAAAAGAATTCAGAGAAGATTCAAATATTGTTCATAGATAAACTTGATCATAAACCCACAATTCATCGATCTCAAGAAACACATCGCAAAACAAGATTACATCTAATAGATCTCCACAAGAGAGGGGGAGAACTTTGTATTGAGATCCAAAAAGAGAGAAGAAGCCATCTAGCTAATAACTATGGACCCGTAGGTCTGAAGTAAACTACTCACACTTCATCGGAAAGGCTATGGTGTTGATATAGAAGCCCTCTGTGATCGATACCCCCTCCGGCGGAGCTCCGGAAAAGGCCCCAAGATGGGATCTCGTGGATATAGAAAGTTACGGTGGTGGAATTAGGGTTTTGGCTCCGTATCTGGTAGTTTGGGGTACGTAGGTATATATAGGAGGAAGGAGTACGTCGGTGGAGCAACGTGGGCCCCATGAGGGTGGAGGGCGCGCCTGGGGGGTAGGCGTGCCCCCCTACCTCGTGCCTTCCTGGTTGATTGCTTGACGTAGGGTCCAAGTCCTCTGGATCATGTTCATTCCAAAAATCATGTTCCAGAAGGTTTCATTCCGTTTGGACTCCGTTTGATATTCTTTTTCTGCGAAACCCTAAAATAGGCAAAAACAACAATTCTGGGCTGGGCCTCCAGTTAGTAGGTTAGTCCCAAAAATAATATAAAAGTGTATAATAAAGCCCAATAATGTCCAAAACAAGATATAATATAGCATGGAACAATCAAAAATTATAGATACGTTGGAGATGTATCAACCGTGCATCGCAAGGATGAAGGATGGGGGTGCTTAGACTGGGATGCTGAAGTTGGCTTGAGGGAGTCCTGGATTAGGCGGTGTCCGTATGGCCGGACTATACCTTCAGCCGGACTCCTGGACTATGAAGACACAAGATTGAATACTTCGTCCCATGTCCAGGAGGGACTTTCCTTGGCGTGGAAGGCAAGCTTGGCGATACGGATATGCAGATCTCCTACCATTGTAACCGACTCTATGTAACCTTAACCCTATCCGGTGTCTATATAAACCGGAGGGTTTTAGTCCGTAGGACAATATACACATCAACAATCATAACATAGGCTAGCTTCTAGGGTTTAGCCTCTCCGATCTCGTGGTAGATCTACTCTTGTACTACCCATATCATCAATATTAATCAAGCAGGATGTAGGGTTTTACCTCCATCCAGAGGGCCCGAACCTGGGTAAAACTTCGTGTCCCTTGCCTCCTGTTACCATTCGGCCTAGACGCACAGTTTGGGACCCCCTACCCGAGATCCGCCGGTTTTGACACCGACATTGGTGCTTTCATTGAGAGTTCCTCTGTGTCGTCGCCGTCAGGCTCGATGGCTCCTACGATCATCAATAGCGATGCAGTCCAGGGTGAGACCTTCCTCCCCAGACAGATCTTCGTCTTCGGCGGCTTCGCACTGCGGGCCAATTCACTTGGCCGTCTGGAGCAGATCGAAAGCTACGCCCCTGGTCATCAGGTCAGATTTGGAAGTTTAAACTACATGGCTAACATCCGCGGGGACTTGATCTTCGACGGATTCGAGCCACTGCCGAGCGCGCCGCACTGCCCCGACGAGCATGATCTAGCTCTGCCGCCGAACAGTGCCCTGGAGGCCGCACCCGCATCAGCTTCGACCCTTAATTCGGAGCCAACTACGTCGATCGAGGATGGGCGGTTGGACGCCACCTCGGGGGCCGCGGTCTCAACGGCGATTGAGCCGAACACCAGCCCCGTACTCTGCAAGACTCGTGACTCCAAGGAGCCGGACTCCTCTCCGGACTCCGAACCCTCCGTGCCCCTGCCGATCGAATCCGATTGGGCGCCGATCATGGAGTTTACTGCCGCGGACATCTTTCAGCACTTGCCTTTCAGCAATATCCTGAAGACACTGAAGTCTCTCTCTTTATCAGGAGAGCCCTGGCCGGACTATGGTCAGCAAGGTTGGGATTCGGACAATGAAGAAATTCAAAGCCCACCCACCACCCACTTTGTAGCCACTATCGACAACTTAACCGACATGCTCGACTTCGACTCCGAAGACATCGGCGGTATGGACGCTGATGAAGGAGACAATGAAGAACCAGCGCCTATCAGGCCCTGGAAAGCCACCTCGTCATATGACATATACATGGTGGATACCCCAAAAGAAGGAGATGGCGATGGAACATCGGAGGATGACCCCTCCAAGAAACAGCCTAAGCGCCAGCGTCAGCGGCGCCGCTCAAAATCCCGCCAAAACAAATATGGTGATTCCAGCACGGGAGATAATAATACTACGGAAAGTGCCGAAGAAAACCCCCTCCAGCAAGAATTAGCACAGGAGGATGGAGAAACCAGCCCTCATGAGAGAGCGGCAGACAGAGAGGTCGAGGACGATAATTATATGCCTCCCTCCGAAGACGAGGCAAGCCTCGATGACGACGAATTCGTCGTGCCAGAGGATCCCGTCGAGCAAGAGCGTTTTCAATGCAGGCTTATGGCCACGGCAAGAAACCTCAAGAAAAAACAGCAACAGCTCAGAGCTGATCAAGATTTGCTAGTCGACAGATGGACTGAAGTCCTTGCGGCTGAAGAGCATAAACTCGAACGCCCCTCCAAGAGCTACCCAAAGCGCAGGTTGCTACCCTGATTAGAGGAGGAAGCACTTGATGCGGCCGACCGGCCACCTCGTGGCCGTGACAGAGAGGCCTCTCGGCCCTCCACTCAAGCCGCACCCCGTACCAAGGCACGGGAATATGCGCCAGACATACGAGATATGTTGGAGGACAAGGCAAGGCAAACAAGATAGATCTACGGATCGCGGGGCGCCCCACGGCTCGAGACAGTAACCGTCACGCCGGCCACAAATTCGGTAGGGCCGAACACAGTAGACAAAGCTCATCAGAGCTACGTCATGATATAGCCCAGTACAGAGGTGCCGCACACCCACTATGCTTCACAGACGAAATAATGGATCATCAAATCCCCGAGGGTTTCAAACCCGTAAATATCGAATCATATGATGGCACAACAGATCCCGCGGTATGGATCGAGGATTATCTCCTTCATATCCACATGGCCCACGGTGATGATTTCCACGCCATCAAATACCTCCCACTCAAGCTTAAAGGACCAGCTCGGCATTGGCTTAACAGCTTGCCAACAGGATCAATTAGTTGTTGGGAGGACCTGGAAGCCGCATTCCTCGACAATTTCCAGGGCACTTATGTGCGACCCCCAGACGCCGATGACCTAAGTCACGTAATTCAGCAGCCAGAGGAATCGGCCAGGCAATTCTGGACACGGTTCCTAACAAATAAAAATCAAATACTCGACTGTCCGGACGCTGAGGCCCTAGCAGCCTTCAAGCACAATACCCGTGACGAGTGGCTGGCCCGGCACCTTGGACAGGAAAAGCCGAAATCTATGGCAGCACTCACGACACTCATGACCCGCTTTTGCATGGGAGAAGACAGCTGGCTTGCTCGTAGCAACAATATGACCAAGAACCCTGGTAATTCGGACACCAGGGACAGTAGTGGCAGGTTGCGTCGCAACAAGCAGAAGCGTCGCATTAACAGTGACAATGCTGAGGATACGGCAGTTAATGCCGGATTCAGAGGCTCTAAATCCGGTCAGCGGAAAAAGCCATTCAAAAGGAATCCTAGGGGCCCGTCCAGTTTGGACCGAATACTCGACCGCTTGTGCCAGATACATGGCACCCCCGAAAAGCCGGCCAATCACACCAACAGGGATTGTTGGGTATTCAAGCAGGCAGGCAAGTTAAACGCCGAAAATGAAGACAAGGGGCTGCATAGCGATGCCGACGAGGAGCCCCAGCCGCCGAACAATAGTGGACAGAAGGGTTTTCCCCACAAGTGCGGACGGTGAACATGATATACGCAACCCACATCCCCAAAAGGGAGCGGAAGCGCACGTTAAGGGACGTATACGCAGTAGAGCCAGTCGCCCCAAAGTTCAACCCATGGTCCTCCTGCCCGATCACCTTTGATCGAAGGGACCATCCCACTAGCATCCGTCATGGTGGATTCACCACATTGGTTCTAGACCCAATTATTGACGGATTTCATCTCACTAGAGTCCTTATGGACGGCAGCAGCAGCCTGAACCTGCTTTACCAAGATACAGTGCGGAAAATGGGCATAGATCCCTCGAGGATTAAGCCCACCAAAACGACCTTTAAAGGCGTAATACCAAGTGTAGAGGCCAACTGTACAGGCTCAGTCACACTTGAAGTGGTCTTCGGATCTCCGGATAATTTCTAAAGCGAGGAGTTAATCTTTGACATAGTCCCGTTCCGCAGTGGTTATCATGCACTGCTCGGGCGAACCGCATTCGCCAAGTTCAATGCGGTACCGCACTACGCATACCTTAAGCTCAAGATGCCAGGCCCTCGAGGAGTAATTACGGTCAATGGAAACACCGAACGCTCCCTCCGAACGGAGGAGCACACGGCGGCCCTTGCAGCGGAAGTACAAAGCAGCCTCTCCAGGTAGTTCTCCAGTCCGGCCACTAAACGACCGGACACTGTCAAGCGCGCCCGGAGTAACCTACAACAAGACCGCCTGGCACGATCCGAGCAGGCGCAGCAATGCGGCCCCAACCCCAACCCTCGCAAAAAGGCGACGCCAATACTTCACGTACATAACTACGCTCTAGAGATACCATGGGTACAGGGGGAGGGGCACCATCACGGCACGCCTGAAACACGGCTTAAACCGTACCAGGGGCTGCCGATTTTTTAATTTTCTCTTACTTTCAGGACTCCATCCTTCGGAAGGCCTGTTCGGCAGTTCAATTGCCGCACAAACGATGCAAGAACCAAGGAAGCAGACAAGCCACGCCGCATTACGGAACTCCCAGGTGGTCTCTATCACAAGCAGTATACCTGTTCCCCATACTATTCCGCAGCTTGCCCCTGGAACGGACATGTTAACTAGTCCAACCTTTCACTTATCACATTATTTGTATCGTTCTGCTTTGATCGCAGCCCTTTTTAATAAACAATGCATAGCTTTCGTCTATTTTTGCATTACCTTTTTTCTTTATATGTTCCTTAACGACATGTTGCACCCGTACACGTTGGTACGGCCAAAATACGCCAGGGGCTTTAGTACCCCTCAATATGGTGTGAGAAGTCCGAACACTTTAACAAGTGCGGCACCCCGAACTTATAGCATTATATGCATCGGCTCCGAATCATGTCTTGGGTAGTTGGGTTTGCCCGGCTCCTATGTTTTAGTGCCTTACGTTCCGCTATATCGGCTAAGGTAGCACTAGGAGAACCACTGCGATTGTGCCCCAGTTGAGCTGGGTCGAGCACCTCAGTGAAGAAAGCTAAAACTGACTGTCATGATGAAGCAAGAGCTGGTCGCTGTTTGAGAGGTTTTTTGAGTACCTAAAGACTTATGCCGCTTAGGGCGTGGAGCCGGCTCTGTCTGGCCAAGGTGTGGATAGCGCCCCGAACTCGGTCTTCCGAATACCAGGGGCTTCGCCGAAATTTAAAATTATAGAATTCTATGGCTAAGTGAGAGTGTTCACGCATTATAGTCCGATTGCCTTGTTTGTTGGGCTGAGCGCCTCCCTCGAAGGACCCAAACATGGGAAAAAGAGCGCTCAGGTTTATCCCCGAACACCCCGGCACTAGCGGCACGGGGGCAGACAACGACTCGCCATCTCTCAGAATTGATAAACAGCCGCACAGAAGGTAATATTTTAAATTCCAATAGCATTGCTTAGCGCATATGAACAAGTTTTCAGCGCACAGGACAAAACGAGCAAGTTTCACTCAAAAATTACATCCCTAGAACATTCATCCACCACAAGGCAGGCACCCTTCAGAACATCCTTATAGTAATTCTCAGGCTTGCGATGCTCTTTCCCCGACGGTGGCCCGTCCTTAACAAGCTTCTCAGCATCCAGCTTGCCCCAGTGCACCTTAGCACGGGCAAGGGCCCTACGGGCACCTTCAATGCAGACGGAGCGCTTGCTGACTTCGAGCCTTGGACAGGCCTCCACCAGCCACCGCACCAGCCCGAAATAGCTCCCAGGCAGAGCCCCTCCAGGCCACAGCCGAACTATGAGGCCCTTCATGGCCTGTTCGGCCGCCTTGTGGAGCTCGACCAATTGCTTCAGCTGGTCGCTCAGGGGCACAGGGTGTCCGGCCTTAGCATACTGAGACCAGAACACCTTCTCTGTCGAGCTGCCCTCCTCGGCTCGATAGAATGCGGCGGCATCGGACACACTCCGGGGAAGATCTGTGAACGCTCCTGGAGAGCTCCGGATTCGGGTAAGTAACAAGTAACTCACGTTTATGTGTTTGCTTTGCATAAAGAATGCCTTACCCGCCGCTATCTTCTTCACCTCATCCAACTCCTGGAGGGTCTTCTGGGATTCGGCCTTGGCAGACTTGGCATTTTCAATAGTCACCGCGAGCTCGGACGCTCGCGTCTTTGAGTGAAGCTCCAAACTCTCATGTTTTTCCATGAGAGCCTGGAGCTCTTATTGCACCTTGCCAACCTCGGCCTCATACTTCTCCCGCTCGGTGCGCTCCGTGGCCGCCCTCTTCTCGGCCTCGACCAGCGCTTTCTTAAGGGTCGCCACCTCAGACGTGGCCCCTACAATAGCCACGATAATCCTGTCATTTTTTGCAATTGCACCTTTATATATGTATATATATATTTAAACAAGGTATTTCTTACCTTCATTGTCCTCGAGCTGCTTCTTGGCACGCCCGAGCTCTTGCTCGGACCGCTCGAGGTTCTGCTTTAGCGTGTCCACTTCCGTAGTCAGTGCGGCGGACGCAAGCAGAGAAGCCTGTATACGCATATTGACTCCTTTTTGTTAGACTCCTGCGAATTTTATTTGATCCTCTATTCGGCTTTTCTTCCCGAACGCCAAACAGAGCATCAGGGGCTACTGTCTATGCGGTAATATTATTTACACATTCTTTACTTACCTCAAAGCCTATTAAAAGGCTAGTACAAGCTTCAGTCAGTCCGCTCTTGGCGGACTGAACCTTCTGGATCACCGAACTCATAATAGTGCGGTGCCCCTCGTCGATGGAGGTGCCTTGGAGCACCTCCAACAGATTGTCCGGCGCCTCCGGTTGGACGGGGGTCACTGGCACAGTGGGCTGGCTCCTCTTGGAAGGAGGTCGCCCGCCGGACTATGGAACCTTTGAAGGTTCCGGAGCAGTGTCCGGCCTAGAGCCGGACTTGGAGCCTTGGGGGGTTTCATCCCCTTTACTCTTGGAGTCCGGGAGGTCGCCTTGCGGCACCTCCAGGACCACCTCCTCTCGGCTTGGAACCTGTTGGGACAACACTTCGGTGTCGTTCGTAGGGCGGGGGGAGGAAGCCGTCGGAAGCGAGTTCACATCCGACGAGTCTAGTGAGCCGCTCGACGACGCGTCGAGCCGGTCTTTGGGTGGGCTGCATAAACATATTCGACATAAGGGAAAGTTGTGCAATAAATGAATACTATGAATTACTCTAGTATCCGGATACTTACGATTTTGCCAGGGGCTTGGCCCAGGGCAGCTACTCCTCTCCGCCATCATCGGCGTCGGTGGAGTAGTCCGGAGGAAGGGTTTCCCCTTCTTGGACCCTCCGGCCTCCCCAGAGAGGGCGGCCTTCCTTTTCTTCTTTCCTCCCGCTGGAGGGGGAGAGGTCTCTTCTTCTTCCTCCTCGTCTTCACGGGAGGAATGCGCCTCGGAACCGTCGGATGATGGATCCGACACCTCCTGGCGCCGGGCACTCTTTCGAGTCCCTGTGGCCTTTTTCGCGGCCTTCTTCTCCGGCAACACATAGGGTGCCGGAACCAGTAGCTTCGCCAAGCGAGGGTCCGCTGGGCCTTCGGGCAAAGGAGCCCGACAGTTGATCTGTCCGGACGTCACCTGCCAATCCTGTCAAAGGTAAGGGAGCTTAGATCCCGCATGGAGTCAAACTATGAAAAACTGATACCCTGTAAAAGGAAAATACAGCTTACCGCGAGAGCGTGACGCTGCGCATTGAATCCGTGATCCTCCGTAGCGGATGCGGGAGCCTCGGCGCCCTTGAAAAGCACCTTCCAGGCATCTTCGTATGTCGTGTCAAAGAGCCTGCTCAGAGTTTGGTGCCGCGTCGGGTCGAACTCCCACAGGTTGAAAGCCCGTTGTTGACACGGGAGGATCAGGCGGATGAGCATAACCTGGACTACGTTGACAAGTTTGAGCTTCTTGTCCACCAGGGTTTGGACACATGTTTGGATTCCGGTCCGCTCTCCTTTTTTACCCCACGACAGGCCCGTCTCCTTCCAGGAGGTGAGCCGCGTAGGGGGTCCGGATCAACACTCGGGGGTGCGACCCATTCGGCGTCGCGCGGCTCGGTGATGTAAAACCACCCCGATTGCCACCCCTTCAGGGTCTCCACAAAGGAGCCCTCGAGCCATAGGAAGTTGTCCATCTTGCCCACCATGGCGCCTCCGCACTCCGTCTGGTTGCCGCGCACCACCTTTGGCTTGACATTGAAAGTCTTGAGCCATAGGCCGAAATGGGGGCGGATGCGGAGGAAAGCCTCGCACACGACGATAAACGCCAAGATGTTGAGGACAAAGTTCGGGGCCAGATCGTGGAAATCCAGGCCGTAGTAGAACATGAGCCCCCGGACGAATGGGTGGAGAGGGAAGCCCAGTCCGCAGAGGAAATGGGGGAGGAACACCACCCTCTCATGGGGCCTAGGGGTGGGGATGAGCTGCCCCTTTTCGGGAAGCCAGTACGCAATGTCGTTAGACAGGTATCCGGCCTTCCTCAGCTTTTTGATGTGTCCCTCCATGACGGAGGAGACCATCCACTTGCCTCCCGCTCCGGACATGGCTGGAGCAGGTTGAGGTGGGGAGTGCGGACTTGGGCGCTGGAGCTCGAGTGCGCAAGAATGGATAGGTGAAGGAGGAAGAAGGCGTAGGTGAAAAGGTGGATCCTTATCCCCTTATATGGGTGGACGCAACTACATGTCCCCACCAGCCTGGTAAAACTCGCTTATCTCCAAGCGCCGTAATCAATGGCGCGGTTGGGTTACCCACGCCCGTATTGATGAGAATCCAGGGATAAGGGGACACGATCTCTGCTTTAACAAGACGTGCCAAGGAAACTGCCTCGCATGACGCGCTGAGGTGGGATAATAAAACGACTCGGATAAAGGCTTTGTCGTGGTGTGTCACGCTACGGAATACGTCAGCATATTAGATTTGTGTAAATATTATTCTCTCTATGGCAATATGTGGAAACTTATTTTGCAGAGTCGGACACTATCTTTGTGTTCAAAATCTTCTATGAAGTACTTGGAGGAGGAACCCGCCTTGCAATGCCGAAGACAATCTGCACGCCGGACTCGTCGTCATTGAAGCCTGGTTCAGGGGCTACTGAGGGAGTCCTGGATTAGGGGGTGTCCGGATGGCCAGACTATACCTTCAGCCGGACTCCTGGACTATGAAGATACAAGATTTAAGACTTCGTCCCGTGTCCGGGAGGGACTTTCCTTGGCGTGGAAGGCAAGCTTGGCGATACGGATATGCAGATCTCCTACCATTGTAACCAACTCTATGTAACCCTAACCCTATCCGGTGTCTATATAAACCGGAGGGTTTTAGTCCATAGGACAACATACACATCAACAATCATACCATAGGCTAGCCTCTAGGGTTTAGCCTCTCCGATCTCGTGGTATATCTACTCTTGTACTACCCATATCATCAATATTAATCAAGTAGGACGTAGGGTTTTACCTCCATCGAGAGGGCCCGAACCTGGGTAAAACTTCGTGTCCCTTGCCTCCTGTTACCATCCGGCCTAGACACATAGTTCGGGACCCCCTACCCGAGATCCGCCGGTTTTGACACCGACATGGCTCTTTCAGTCCCTATCTTCCCCCTGATGTTTCTATGGTGGCATTTGGGTTGTAATCCAAACTTGGTCGAGCTGGTGCTGCGTCCCCCTACCTACCTAGCTTATGTGGCGAACTTGTCTCCTGCTAGTACTCAGTCCGTTCTAGTAGTAGTTGCATAACTGCTCGTTTACACTGAGATGTTGTTAGATAATGGTTCTCTATGGTTGGGTTTCTTTAATGAAATCGGAGGGAATCCCCTCTTTTGATATATAAAAAAATAGTGGCACTAGCGGTGCCAAAACATTGCCTCAAATTAATAGTGCCACTAGATTAAGGTGCAAAATAATAACATTACTGCTTTATCATGGCAGTGTCAAAACAGTAGCACAAGAGCAGGATCAACATGCAGGATCTTTGCAAACGGTCAGACCAAAAAGGAACATACCTCGTGATGGGAACCACATCTGAAGTCAACGCCATCGTAGAAGGGATGACACCAGTCACCAACATGGATGATTCAATTCATGCGGCCTTTTGGTGCAGTTCACCTAAAATGAAGCAATGTCCCATGAGCTAGCTTCTTCTTCTTCTTCTTCTTCTTTTTTAAGAAAAGGGCTCCAGCCCCGGTTCGAGTTCCATCAGAAAACGAAACCCACAGAGCTTCTTCTTCATTAGTTGCAATAAAATTGAGGAAAATCAAGGTTGGTCGTGAAGCTCCTGGAGAGTAGGCGGACCAGGATAGTTGCATCTCTAACGAAAAGAAGCAACTTATCTTAATGGGAAATTTAGCAAGACATGAAAAAAGGTGACATTGATTCATATTACTGGAGGCATTACATTGAAAACAACATTGGTTTAACGTGTCCTTACTTTTAACAGTGTGACTGCTACATTATACCAGTGGCATTACATAAGAGCGGCTCGGGGCAACAAACATCAGAAGAGGATATCTAGGTTGGCCCCATCTTTGTTCAGTATATAGCCACCTTATACTGTGTGAGGCTAGCAAATCTAGTGCTGGACTTACTCTTTTGACTTGTCCCCCAGTCCCCACTTTCTTTCCTTTTTCAACCAATAGATCGGGTTTATATTGAGTTTGTACTGCGTTCCCTTTATTTCCCTATTAGACCTAGAGACCAGTTGGATAGACAGTCTCTGCTACTTTTCGCCCCCATTATTTCCTCTTTCGACCAAGTCCTAGATTCAGGTAACAAATCTTCCCCCACCCCCCCCCCCCTTCTTCCTTGTTTGAACCAAGTACTACTAGATTCGAATGCATGAACTAGTTTTACCTCTTAACAGTAAAAAATTAGGTGGTTTTTGAACAGCCGATCGATCCTATCTACACGAGGGGGGATGAGAAATAGTAAAAGATACAAATGCAGCGACGTCGGGAGCTCGGGAAGTAGAGCAAGGCCGGTTTCGAAGGAAGTTATACCTAAGGGTCGCCAGGATGTCGCTAGGTGGGCGGCGGGAGGCCGGATCTGCCCACACTACGGCAGCGAGGAAGAAGGGGTGGGAGGCCCTCCCTCGCCAGTGATGCTTGGGAGAGAATGGCAAGGCACGCTGATCGGGACGCACCGGCAGTGGGTAAGAGCCGCGCCGAGGACGACTGCGTGAACGTTGCACCTTCTCACCTTCCCCGGCGGAGAGGATCCTACTGGATCTGTGACCAGTGGTGAGTATTGAGAGAGAGTGTGGCCACCGCTGTCGTGTTTAGATCTAGGGAGGACGAGACAGTGTGAAGAGAGCAACACTAGCAAGCAAGCGCAGAGGCTCCTGCCTATATAGTGGAGTACTAGTTTTCTTTTGTCTACCGGCCGGAGCTGGCTTGACCTCGGCAATGACTGTCGAGAAGTCTTCATGCACGTGCCCCGGAGGCGCAGTTGTTGTCATTTTGATCTGAAGCACCGGATTATAACATATAACATGAAAAAATGCCACATGACAAGAAATCATAACCTCACTGCCAAAAGGAGACAAGATGAATCCCGACGAACAAACTAGACAAGGTTCAAAGCTCAAATTAAAGATAAACTCGTAGAAAAGGGGTCCATCGATAGATGTCCTAATTAACATAGCCGGCTTGACCTAGATGGCAGCCGAGTAGTCTTCGTGCATGTGCCCCCAATGACTAGCCCAACTCAGTTGTCGCTGTTTAACCCTCGCAGTGATCTGAAGCACATGACACCTAATTTTGCGAGATGACAAGAAACCTTTTTTTAGATTTCTCACCAGAACTACAGCCATGTACAACACAGCCCGCACGATATGTAGACGATAGCCAATCCATGCGTGTCTGCTGGAGTCTGGTCACATGCATGGACGAACTGATCTTCCATGTCTTGTAGGGATCGTCCAGGTACCAACGTATGTACTACTTCTATTAACTCACCCGACTTGCGGGGCTGGGGAGTGTGCCTATGGTCGATTCTCAATTGCGGTCCCACATGTGTGTGCAAACGCAATATGACATGTGTTCCATTCGGAGAGCGGCGTGCCAGACCGACCGATCGTCTAGGGTGCGACGCGAACGCGACAGGCGTGTTGTATACTCCGTACATGTGTACCACTGTTTTCTTGAGGCTTTGCTCCATGGCGCAATCCATGGATACAAAATTAGTATACTATACTATTTAAAAGTCGAGGGTGGGGCTTTTCCCGCGTGGTAGGCGGGGCAATTCCGCCTAGTCGGTTCGACAGAGACGCGAGAAGATGAGGGAGTAGGCTGCTGCAAACGTAGGGCTATGTGATTTGACAGTGAGTTACTGCTGGACAGGTGGGGCCCGGTGATTTGACTTGCCATTATCATTTTAACTGCGGCGCTACGACCGGCTTGAGTCTCCCGATTCCTGACCACCTCCATACAGGTGCCTCTCCCGATGCTCCACCATGTAGAGGCTGGCTCTTGCTTGAGAGCCCACTCCTCCACTTTTTCCTTGCCTCTTTTCCCCCAGATATGCAAAAATGCCATGTAAAGCGACCTTATAGCCCACTATTGTACTTGATCCTACAGGTGCTAAGCCTGACACATAGGCATAAAGTCTGGTGTGGCAAGTTAATTAAGAAGAGACAGACTATTTTGGTGACCCCAGGAAGAAACGGTGATAAGCGCGTGTACCTAGATGAAGCAAACTTAGCAACAAAAAACTAAGCACCTATGCATTGGGGACTTGAGTTGCTAAGCCATTTAATGCCCATAGCACATCATCTAAGCACCATTTCATTAGAAGAGCTCACTCCTTGGCAAATGCAATAAATACTACCAAGAAAGAGATAGAGAGAAGTAAACAAAAAAATACTCTTATAGCCAACCTTATAGCTAACCTTGTTGTATGAGTGACTAAGTGATGACTATGTATGACATGCCAACATCAGATAGCCTAACGCACCGTGTTAAATCTCCAAGGGCGTGGCCGCACGAGGGAGGCGACGGTCGTGGTAGGCGCGACCATGATACGGGCTGCTGGCAGCCCTTGGATCTGAGATCGAACGGTTGCATGCTAAGTTGCTGAAAATTTGCAGAATAACCCTCCAGGATAGGATATTCACCCATAGGTCTAGAATCACGCCATGCAACCGTTTGATATCAGATCCAAGGGCTCTCGGAAGCCTATATCATGGGAAAATGGAAAGCTTCGTATCACCTGTAATTTTCCGGACGCTTGACATGACATCGAAAGCCATTTAAGTGGGCGTCGAGTAGACATGACATCTAATTGGCCCCCTATAGTACTGTGCATGAATCCATATCCACCAGGCAAGCCACTTCCCTGTCATTAGCACGCGCCCCCCACTCGGCATTTTTACAATCGATAAACCGCTCCTAGTCGTCACGTACTTTCACATTACGTCAGTTCCACTAATCCTAACCCTCCTCCCAAATCCATGGCATCCCAAATCTCCATGATCGGCGGTGAGTACAAGGTTAGAACCATCACCGGCGATGAGTTCGACGTCATCTACACCTGTTCTTCCGCAATGGTGAAAGAATGCCTTGCTCGCTTCAAACGCATGTTCGAAAACTCAAATGATGAGTGGGTCGCTGGGCTAGATGTTGAGTACACCACAGTCCTGGGAAGCGATAAGAATCTAAAGGAGGCAGAGAAGAAGAATCCCGCCATGATCTAGGTTTGCGTGCATGACTTATGCTTGGTCTACCACATATGCCATGTCGATGTTGAGTGTGAGGAATTTAAGAAGTTCCTAGAGGGCGGCCGAGTCAAATTTGTTACTGTAGACTTTAGGAACGACAAGGAAATCCTGGGTCGGATAGGCCTCGTTGTAGGCGACCCCTTTGACCTCCAAAAGAAAGGGCTGGTGCCCTCCCTGATCAGCCTTCAATGTTGATCCTGGCAGGAGCCATGGTTCATCTTTCGTACGGTGAACTAAATAAACCTCCGCACACGTTTCATCGTGCATGGCAGTGGACTGTACTAGATATAGACCACATCCACTATGCTGCAATGGATGGCTACCTCTGTTTCAATATCTACAAGGGTTGGATGAAGAGCAAGAGCCAAGTGTGCAGTTCAAGCAAAGAAGTATCGCCTAAGAGGAAGAGGGACAAGGACGAAGTCGAGGACGTGGATGAGGAGTCCGAGTAAGGTGGCAGTGCCGTTGCTCATGGTGGTTCTAATGCAGTGTCTACCAGATTAGTTGCTTAGTTTAATTTCAGGTGTGCTTAGTTTTATTTGAGGGGTGTGTTGTGCTGAGCCCCCAGCAGAACTATGTTATGTTTCTTCTCGTTATATTCTGTACATTTCATCTTTTAGTTGGTATAGTACTACCACTCGTTTCTTCACATTATATACGTACAATATATATGGCCAACATCATATAGCCAGCAGTTTAGTTGTCAAAGAATTTCAGGGTGCTTAGTTTTGTCAAAGAATTCCAGGGTGCTTAGTTTTATTTGAGGGGTGTGTTGTGCTGGAGACCATTAACTTATCATTGTGAGAATCGGCTTATTTTTGTCATGTAACATGATCAATGGGTTTGACGTGAAAATAACAATGTCTAATGGCATTTCTAATATACGCTGCCTCCCCCCAGATTTTCTTTACAGAGGCAACATAGAACTGTACGAGTGCCCTGTTAAATTTTGGAATTATTCCGGGTTCGTTTGGCCTTTTTTATACATTAATTGAGTTTTTGGTCATTTAATGTGCATAATTCAAATTTGAACTCCAAGCACATGCTCCCATGCACCAAAGTTGATTGAAAAATCACATGTGTGTCCTCGGGTGAATTTCTAGGTCACATGCAAGAAATGGGAATGAAATTCAAACATCTGGGCATCGTGGTTTGGCCGAGAACATTGAGAATCTTGGTTTTAAAATTCTTGTAAATCCAAAACACGCCTGAAAATCATGAAACTTGGCATGGTGTCATGTCATGGTACTACCATGCTATGGTAAAAAAAATGCAGAATAGGAACAAGTTTCTTGCAAACCGGAGCTTCTCTCAAGAAGGCTCGTGGTTCTGAGAGGGAACGTGTCACCTTTGTGTGCATAATTCAAATTTTAAATACAAGCACATGCTCCAGTGCACCAAAGCTGGTTGAAAAATCACATGTGTGTCCTCGGGTAAATTTCTAGGTCCCATGCCAGAAATGGGAATGAAATTCAAACATCTGGGCATCATGGCTCGACTGGAAACATTGAGAAACTTGGTTTTTTAATTCCTGTAAATCCGAAACACGCATGAAAATCATGAAACTTGGCTTGGTGTCATGACATGGCACCAACATGTTGCGGTAATTTTGCTGTCCAATTTGCGAAGGTGCACACATTAACAATCAACAAAGTCATTTTGGAACAAGTGATGTCACGTTACAATCGGAAACACAAGTATTATTGAAACCGTGGGCGTTATATTTACCATTTATGTGCCGCCACGTGTCCCTTTTTTTATTAGCTAGGAGGCGCCGTGCAGGGTAGCTACTTGAGTACAGGAGGCGTGCGAGCCCTTTGACCTCCATCTGTCGTCCACCTCTCTCCCAAGGTCTCCATTAATGGCGCCCGAGCTTCTGTTTAATGGCGTGGCAATGTCTCACTCGACTGAGATTTAAGAGAGAGAAAAGAAAATCTGAAAAGAAACTTTTGCACAGATCTTGATGTAAGATCTGACGGACCTATATAGCATCTACTACGACTTATAGCAAGACTGATGAATATATATAAGGACGACGAGAGTGGATAATAATTGTCTTACATAATTAGGAAGATAAATAAAAAAGCCACATGTGGCTACGCCCGAAATACACAAGGGCAAAAGAAGAAGGAAGACGCATACAACGATCTGGCTCGCTGGTCTCTACTTTCTTTATGCGCTGCAGGTCGCGGAGACTAGTTCTCGTGGCGGGCGATGATCTCTTTCATCAGTTTCATGTCCTTAATACGCTGCTTGGCAGCATCCATGGATTCCTCCACCATCCTGTTGCGCTCAATGCGGAGCATGGCATTCTCGTCCATAAGTTTCTTGATGATGACACATGTCCTCTGCAACAAGGCAGCGGTCTCCTCCTCCTGCTTCGCCCTTCCGGTGATCTTCGCCCTCAGTAGGTCGCGCTTGCCCCGGAGCTTCGCATTGCCCTCCCCTAGTTACCGGATGACGCCGGTAGCCTCGTCCTGCATCCTCGCCCAGCTGAAGATCTGATCCATCTGGCTATGGACTATCGCATGCATGCGCCTGTAACAGTCCTCGCCTGCCCGCGAGAAATTTTCCCAGGCCGCCGCGGCGCGGCGGGACCTTCCTGCTACTTCAGTGGCGCGGTGGGACATCTCTGATGCTTCCGCGGCATGGCCAGACCAGTCTGCTACATCGACGGCATGGCGGGACCTCCGTGCTGCTTCGGCGGCGCGGCGGGACCTCTGTGCTGCTACTGCTGCGCGGCTGGACATGTCGGCCGCTTTCGCAGCGAGGCGGGACATCTCTCGTGCTTCCTCTTCCATGCTCACCTCTCCCTGGTGGAAATCTCTTGACCCAGAACTCACTCTGGCTATGGCTTGATTGACTTGATTGTTTTTTGTGGATGAGGAGTTGAGGAGGAATGTGCAGTCATCTTAGCATAGTAGTATTTATAACCGAGTACTACTAATACGCTCCTAAGTGGGAAACCATTTAGGTTGTGATCGCTGTGAACAGGTTTGCAATTAAATATAGCATGGTAGTAGTAGTAATTTGGAATGTGACGAGACACGCTCAAAATTTATTGACGGTTCTAGTTTCGAAGTGCGGCACTATTCCCGGATGGCGTAACGTCGACACATTTTCTTGGCCGTGGTGTAGCATATGCCATGGTACTAGTTCTTTTTCTACTGTTGTGTACGTGCCAAAACTGGCACCATCGGATACATATCTTACGCTTGGCATTCGACAGGAATAGCCTCGTGGCGAGCTATAGACTAGTCTTTTTTTCAGACGCATTACACCTATCTCTCAGGACTTCTCGCATGCACCATCACTGCTACCTAGGTCGATGCCACCCACATACAGTTGTACTCTGAGAAGAGGTGCACGCACACACTCGTCCTCTCTCACACATGCATCTATAGCTACGAATTGTAGTGTTCTCAACCATCCGATTGGCTCTATCATAGGTTTCATGTTGCTCCTTGGCCTTGAGATTGAGAAGCTTAAAACGCGGAGGCTAAGATGGAGGCGCGAGGTTTTGGTTAATGTGCGGGCCGCACACGGCACCAACACGACACGAGCTTCGTCTGCCTGGTGCGCATGCATTCAGGTGAGTTTTCCAAGTATAGACACAACCAGACCCTTGTTGGTATTCGCGCCTTGACTTTGGCTGGTCATAGTGGAGAGTAGCATAGACTAGTTACTAGTCTATGTTACTAGTACCTTCATAGTGGGTAGTGTCATATAGTATATGCATAATTTGGCGACGAGCGCTCTCTATATGTACCACCTTTTTTCTTTAATTACATCTTGTTAGTTTTGCTCCATGGCGCAATCTATCGATACTACTACTATACAAATGTATACATTTTTTAAAAGGCTAGAGGGCGGGGCAGTCTAGCTTGGTCCTTTTCACGAGAGGCGAGGGCATTTGTGATTTGACGGCTCATTACTGCTGGAAGGCGGGGCCTTGTGATTTGACTGCTCGTATAAATGTGCCGATGACCTGAGGAGGAGCAAAGAACCATGCGGTATACTCAAATTTTCCATTGAAGTACGACGGAGGAGCACGAAACACGGCAGCCCAGTGCCATATCCTCTACTCTCTACTCTTATTATATATTACTAGCAAGAGGCATTGTTCTATTGGCGATAAAGAATGATCTAATTTGCTAGTCATCTCATTTTTAGCATTGTTCTATTCATGCCTCACAGAGAAGGTGACACGTGCGGCCAAACACCCGAAGCAAAATAAGAAACATAGGAGCAAAAGAAGAAGGAGGATTATCACCCCCAAAAAGAAGGAAGACGCACACACAAGTCTGGGGCGCTGCTCTCACTACATGAAGGGTTGCTGGCCGCAGAGTCGTGACTGCTTCTTCATCTCCTCCACGCCCTCCATCTCCTTGCACGTCTCCTCCGCCATCTTCATCATTGTGTCCATGACGCGGGATTTCTCGGCGCGAGCCTTCATCATATGTTCCACGGCCGCATTACATACCTTGACAGTAGTCGGGTGCTCGATGCGGAGCTTTGCCAACTCCTCATTATGTTCCATGACCAGGGCCTACAACATCTTCATCGAGGAACTACTATTCTCATGCAGCTTCTTCCAGCCGGCGTTCTCCTCCTTCAGCAGGTCGAGCTCATGGCAGAGCTTCGCCTTATCCTCCTGAAGTTGCAGGATTTCACCGGTCGCCTTCTTCTTTGAGGCAATGCCCTTCTTCAGCAGCATCACCAAGCCGGCGGTCAACTCCCCCTGCTCATTGAGCTCAGCGGGCATGTCGTCAAGGCTCTCCTTCAGCAGCTCCACCAAGCCGTGGATGAACTCCTTCTACTTATTGAGGTGCTTATTGAGCTGATCAGGCATGCCGTCGAGGGATAACGACTCCAGTGCCGCATGTTCGCCTCCGCGTCTAGGGCGCTCCTGGGAGCCATCGCCTACCCATGAGAGATCTTTCGAGGTCTCTGCGTGATGGTGAGCCCTATCTTTTTTTCCTCAGCCTTGGTTGCCGCTCCCTTGTTACGAGTAGTTCTCGGCCTAAAGCTCTGCACACCAGCCATGGCAAGGACGGACGAAGAAGGAGGACTTATGAGGAGGAAGGTAGAGTAATTTTTGGTTACGTAGTTCCCCTTTTTATAACCTAAGTACTAGCACTAGTACTAAAACCTGCATAGTGGAAACACGTTCAGGTTTGGTATGTACTGGTAGGTGTGAGCAGGCTTGCACTTAATTGTAGCACTAGTACTTTTGAATGTGATGGGTACAAGGTAAAGATTAATTGATGGTTTTTGGTTTCGAGGCCTGAAACGGCTCCCGATGAGTTTAGTGGAACATAAATTTCAAGTAGACTACACTGCTCAGATGCGTAAATATTATGTTGCTGTCAAAAATTGGTACAAAATACGAAGGAGACCAATGGAAGTACTACTAGCAACCCATGATTTAACTACTCGCATGCGCGCAGTACTACGCGCATGTCTTTCTTCCGCCCTCACATCCACTCAATTTGCATGCGCTGTATTAATTGACCATCAATGAGGTGAAGGACTTTACACGCGTCAAATTATCACATGGGGTGGATCTTGGTACAAAATTGCGTCCGCCCGTGTACCCGCGTGTGCGTGCGAGGGAATGAGTGCGTGCGTGGCGTGCGTGCACATCTTCGCTTCGTGCATGTACCACCAGTGCGGCTCAGGGAGGACGAGTACATTCTTCTGGAACCAGCAGCACATCACTGTGATCAATCCACACAAGGATGTCGCGACAATGCCTCCACATGTGCCACGTGGCTTCATGAACTATAAGAGAGACACTGTGTAGCGTGCCATTGTGTTTTGCACATACTCTAAGTACTAGTAAGGTACACGTGCATTGCACGCATCAAATTTTGCAACCAAATTATGAATAAATACCACACTGTAGCATGTAAGCTCTGAGTCATATATGCCTGATGTAGACCTTCGCTTAATTATTATAGTTCATCTCATTCAAAATCAATTAGTTTTTTATAAAAAACCTAGGGCATCTTTGATTCGTAGGATTTCCAAAACGCGGGAATAGGAAGAACATGGGATTAGAGTGGAATGTCGTCTTGAATCCTACAGGATGGTATGAGTGTTTGATTGTGCATAGAAAAAACGCCGAATTCTTTCAAAGAGGTTTGAGTGGATGGGATGTTTCCTATGAAATCTTGAGCAAATGAATCATATGGAAAAATTCCTATGGTTTACAATCCTACAAATCAAACAACCAAGATAGGAAAAATTCCTAAGGATTAGAATCCTCCAAAATTCCTTCGAGAATCCTTTGAATCAAAGAAGCCCTTAATCTATTTTATGATTCATGGAATTGTGCGTTGTAAAGCATAAAGTAAAAACAAATAATGGCAATTCAACTAGAAAAAAAAGTTTGGGCAGTTATGATACGGAAGATTCTAGAACAAAGGAGAACCACTGTTGTTTTGAGATTTGTGCATTATGCTTAAGTTCAACCATGGAGTCTGCTAGATTGTACATGTGGCAAAATCCGGTGGGGGGCTAGAAGATGGTGCGAGGGGCCGAGTGGAGGGAGACTATGAAGGAGTGCACAACTGCGAGATAGATATTTAGAGAAAGGGGCGAGAACGTGCGCTGTTGCGCGCAGTGGCGGAGCCATGAAAAATGTCCCATGAGCTAGGGGGGCCAAGCATTGCTAATCCTTTACGAGGAGGGCCAATTCATCAACTTAAACCATTTTTACCAGCAATTATCTAATGATCACATTCATATTAGCCTCGATATATAGTGATGTTAGGGGGGGCAGGGCCCTTGCTGCCCCTGTCTTCGCCATTGTGCGCGCGTCTGAGAGATGAAGCGGAAGGCATGGATGATGAGAGAGGGCGTTGGATATATAATTAATGTGGGTGTATTAGCTATATATGTAATCATATATAGAGAGGTATAGATTGATCGATGTGGATGTGGGAAAGAGGGTGAGACCTCACTAGATATATAGATTGATCGGTTTATGTGGAAAACTATGAAAGACCTAGCTATACACACACGCACACACACATATAGAGGAACATCGATCGTTGCACGTGCACATGAGAGATAAATAATGCCCGATATGATGGAGAGGGGGATGTATGTGTGTGTGCCTTCATGGGAGACCGACCTGAAGAAAAAGATTGTATGTGTGCGATGGATAATGCCGACTGGTAGTGTGTGTGCATGCATGCACGAGAGAAAGTTAGTGGTACAATTATAAAGAGAAGACCAATGTGTGGGTGTAAAAGACTAGGTGAGGTCATAATCAATGTAAAGTTGAATTCAAATATTTGAATAAGAGATCGTGATGTTTGAAACCCATGCATGCATGAATATAACGGAGACCTACGCGGTGTGGTTTGGAAACGAGCATGTTGTAATGTATATACATTGAACAAGGTCATACTGGTTTGAATTTGAGATACCGGTGGCAGACATCGTTTGGCCACATTGCATCCGTGCATGAACACTATTCTAATTGGGGATGATGGGTGGCTTTCACATCACATGTCTATATCTATACCCCTATATATATATTAAATTTTATATTTTTTATATAGTGTGCGGATAACTTTAACTTTGAAAGATGGTCGTTGGATGAGGCCAATCCGATGATGCAGAACTAGCAAATTTGAGCACTACTGGCCGTTGGATATCATCTAGATTCCACCAGATTTTGCCACATGTACAATCTAGAAGACTCTATGGTTGAACTTAAGCATAATGCACAAACCTCAAAACACAAGCACTTCTTCTTTGTTCTAGAATCTTCCGTATCAGAATTGCTCAAATGTTTTTCTACATGATTTGTTTTTACTTTATGCCTTACAACGCACAATTTCATGAATCTTAAAATAGATTAGCTTTCTTATAAAAACTAGATGGTTTTGAATGAAATGAACTATAAGAATTAAACGAACATCTACATCATGCATATTGGCTCAAAGCTTAAATGCTATAATGTGGTATTTATTCATAATTTGGTAGCCAAATCTCATGCGCGCAATGCATGTGTACCTTAATAGTCTAAATGGTGTATGTGTGTGTGTTGTGCGTGTTAAACACATTGTACGTGGTATATCATACTAGTCTAAATTATCATTTTTTACACGTTAAGCTTGTTATGCCAAAATTTCAAGTCGTGCCTTGTTATGCCGAAATTTCAAGCTAGCGTCTCTGTCTATCGTGCTGCGAAACTCCCGCCTCTTCAACCCGCGCCTTGTTACCCCGAAATATTTAAGATAAATCTTTGTCTCGTTGTGCTCCGACAACTCCCTCCATCTCAACCCGCGCCTTGCTATTCCAAAATTACAACGCGCGCGAAAACTCTCACCTCCTATGAAATCCTGACGCATGAAATGCCCGTGATACCCCTGAACCGAAATAACCGCCTCAATCAGTGGGGGTACTTTCGTAACTTACCCCACATTTCTGACAAGCGCGTCCCTAAGCCATGGTTCCCCCACTCCCATCCCATCCGCCCACCCATTCGTACACCGAGGCCGGCAAAACCCGCGAAGCCCCACACCCTCCGCCGTCCGCCACCCAGCCGGAGCCTCTTCCCCGACGACGTCGTCCACAGCAACACCTCGACGTCCCTCATCCACCGTACCGGATGAGGATCCGTCGTCGATCTGGTCGTCCCGCCGGTTCAGCCACCCCGTCCTCCACCTCCAAGGAGCTGCCCCGATGTTCCCTCATCTTTCGCGCCACCTCCATTCCCACACTGCTGTCTTCACCTGCACCACTGGAAGAGCATCATCATCATCGTTTCCTCAGATGAAGCTACGGCCTAATCGGCGCCACCAAAGAGGTTGTGCACTAATCGCCGCATTTTCTTCTTGATTCGATCTCACGGTGCTGCCGGTGCTCGGTCCCGAGCCGACACGGCGTGGCTCCATCCACGGCGGTGTCGTCGGCCACTTCCTCCACGGCATCACTCCCTTGGCGGCGACGTCCACATCAGTAGGAGTTGTTGCTGCTTTAGCTCTCGCTTGTGTTGCTGCTCTGCTCTTGCTCTCGGTCCCCTGCCTGGTCTGCTCTTGCTCGTGTTGCTGCTCTCGCTCTTGCTCTTGCTTGCGATGCTGCTCCGATTTAGCTACACTTTAGTCGATTGAATCGACTTTTGGGTCAGTCGATTTTCAGGGGGTGGGGGGGCTCGCCGGAGTTAAGGAAGAACCAGCCGTAGTGGGGAGGGGGGCTCGCCGGAGAGGTACCCCACTATCTATCTTAGGGTTCAGGGTGGGGGCGGTGGTCGCCGGCGGTGGTGGGGCGGTGGCGTGGGGATCGCTGGAGAAAAATCTCGGCACAGGGGGGCCTACAGGGATGGCCGGGGCGGCGGCGGACCAGCGGTGGGGAGTGTTTTTGGGGCGGGCGGGGCGGCACACCGCCGGCCGCAGGCGGCGGGGGCGGCTGTTTGGCTGGTGCTGGCTGGCGGCTCAGGGGGTGGAGGTTGAAGATGAACTGTAGGCCCTTGATTTCATATCCAATGGCTGCAAAATCAACTAACCAGAGATAAAAAAGTCAGTCGACTGACGTGTAGCCTCACCTCTAGTGCGTTCAGTTTCGACAGCAAAATTCAGTTTCGACAGTTAAGTTCAGTTTCAACAATTAAATTCAATTTCGACAGTTAAGTTCAGAGATGAGCGGCTGATGTATATGCTATCTCTTGAGCACTCTGTTGGTTTTTTGTTGAAGAGGAAAGGGTGATGCAGCAAAGTAGCGTAAGTATCTCTACTCCTAATGGAGCAGTTGGTAGTCTCGTATGGTTTATTTTCGTCCTTCTCCCACCTCCCCTGGGTTTTTTTGTCCTCCCTCCCACCTCCCAATTTCGTTGGGTTTTTTTGTCAGTTTTACTCGCCTCCCTCCCACCTCCCAATTTCATCTGGTTTTTATTCGTCCCACCTCCCACCACCCGCTCGTACTGGTTCTTTTTCTCTCCACTCTTTCCTTGCAAACCAATAATTTTCTAACATACAAAAGATCACGAATCTATCTTTCCTTACCCGAATCAATCGCTCCCTACATCAGTGCATTTCTTTATTAAGAAAACTAACACGTAAATCTTAACGCATTGTAAACAAATCACGTTATGGACCTAATTAATTTATTATGGAATCTATAAGTGGTCGCATTGGTTCTTTTTATCTCCACTCTTACCTTGCAAACCACTAATTTCCTAACATACAAAAGATCATGAATCTATCTTTCCTTACCCGAATCAATAGATCCCTACATCAGTGCATTTCTTTATTAAGAAAACTAACACGTAAATCTTAATGCATTGTAAGCAAATCCCGTTATGGACATAATTAATTTATTATGAAATTTGTACGTGGTCGCATCTCTCCCCTCGTGAAAAAAATCGCATCCATCTCTCGTTAAAAAGTAAAAGAGAACAAGAATGATCAATCCCACACCCTGCATCTCAGTAGCAAAAAATCGCCCCCGCCTCAGCTATTGCGCCTCGTCGTGTGCCCGTCTCGACCCATGCCTCACCTACATGGCTGGACGCCGCCGTCTCCACTGCCACGTACAAGAAAACGGTGGGCAGAACCATCCATTCAAATCGCACACCCCCACCCTCCTCCCAAAGAAACCATCCATCTCTACTCCTAATGGAGCAGTTGGTAGCCTGGTACAGTTTATTTTCGTCCGGTTTTTCTTCGTCCCACCTCCTCCCACTGGTTTTTCTCCCTCCCATTAAAAAACCAAATCCCATTAGGGGGATCTTGTTTCATGCTTCCTTTGGTAGGTGTTTATTCAATTCAATTATGTAAACAATAAGTAATTCAGAATTCAGAAATTGCACCATATATGTGAGATCACCTTCCTAAAAGACATACATAAGATTTATCTCGATAACCTTCCATAATAAAATGAGATATTTCTTCACATCACTAATCCCGCGGGCTATGTCATTTATTATTATCATTATCTCTACTATTAATTGAGAATCACAAGTTTCATATGGGTGTATGCATCCGCGTGCCACTGCGAAGGGGCGTCGTGCAGGACACCATGGAAGATGTAGTGGCCAGGCCTAATGCTGGCATGGTGCTTGAGAATGTCAGGGCGTCGATCACGGGGTCGAGGACGACCGTGGGGGGAGGCGGGTCATCAGACCGCCATGTGGACTCGGTCATATTATATTTCTTGTAGAACCAGACAAGCTACATTCTCAAATCAAGTGTGTCCATTTAAATGTCAAGAAATTCGTTAAGGAAATGTGTCTAACATTAATCGGTAGTCGTCATCTTTGGCGTTTGTAGCAGCCATTCATGCGAAAATATTTTAAAAGCCGAGCACTAAGTCAATTTTGAAACCAAACCATTGATGCAATAAATTAGCTAGAGAGTTAATTACATATGCAATTAATTAGGTCCATTTAAATAGGATTTGTTTGCACTGAATCAATTTGGAAGTTGAGTGATTAACGCAATTAATTGATTTTTTAGACAATTATTTATGCCTACAGATAATTGGAAGTAGGGATATTTTACAATTAGTCAGATAATTAATTGATTTGGTTGACAGTTAATTAGGCATGCAAAGAATTAGGTAGGTCATTAATTATTTGTGTACTCAATCAATTAAGCAAGCAGTTAATCATAACGAATCATTTTGAAAGCGCTCGTGGGCAAGGACGATCAACGGGCTCTCGACTGCATGGCCAATCACCGAGCACCGCTTGTCAACCTGGACAACGGCCACCATGCTCTTGCGACATGGGCGACCTAGCGTTCACCTAGATGGATGAAGACTATGCTCCACAGGATGTCCACACCCTGACGGTTGCCCCTGACGGTTGCCTAAATATTCGCGGGTGAGGACAAGATGACACAACATTGGCCAGGTGGTTCATGCGATAATAAGAAGAAAGAGTGTTCCAAGGACAAGAAGGAAAAAGAACTAAAGCCACCAAACGGTCCATGGTGTTGGAGAAAGAAAAGAGTGTTCCAAATAATAAGAGAGAGAAAAAAGAAAGAGTATTCTTGAAAATAAGTGGGAACAAGAACTAAAACTGACGAGAAATGAGAAATAAGAAGATGAGGCGTTGATGACGAACACACTAATGTTGACGTGGTGCTGGTTGGCGCCAATGAAATGGGTTAGCGAAGACGCGAGGAGTAGAAGGTGTAGGGAAAGACAAGGAAGAGAAGAACGACAATTATCGCTTCTAGCATATGTTGGATGGAGGTGCGGCTTATTGGCGACTAGGAATACGTTCATGTTGCCACTCTCCTCCAATGTGAATGTGCATTTGCAAAGTTGAATGGACGTTTGAGAATGCTATTCGTAGTTATTTGTTGCTTTGTGTCAATAGTATGTTGTTAGTTTAACCCACTCTATTATGTTGTAAACATGAAAATTTCCATCTTTATTTCAATGCACGACGAAGATGAGGTCGACGTCATCTGGTTCCAAAGGAGGTGGCTCCAGCGAGAAATGTCCCGCTACGGCAGAAAGCCGATTGGGAATGGGAGGTTCCGACAGAAAAAAGGAAGGTACATCGTTGGATGAGGTTTTTTGTGTTGAACCCGAGTGTTACAGGTAACATTGCGGATAGCCCGTAGCAACGCACGGGCCTTCTGCTAGTTTCCGTCAGTTTTTGAGAACCAAGGTATCAATCCAGTAGGAGGCCACACACGAGTCCCTCGCACCTACACAAACAAATAAAATCCTCGCAACCAACGCAATGAAGGGGTTGTCAATCCCTTCACAGTCACTTACAAAAGTGAGATCTGATAGATATGATAAGATAATATTTTTGGTATTTTTATGATAAAGATGCAAAGTAAATAAAACGAAATAAAAACGGCGCAAGAAATAGCTTGTTAATGGGAGATTAATATGATGGAAAATAGACCCGGGGGCCATAGGTTTCACTAGTGGCTTCTCTCGAGAGCATAAGTATTACGGTGGGTAAACAAATTACTGTTGGGCAATTGACAGAATTGAGCATAGTTATGAGAATATCTAGGTATGATCATGTATATAGGCATCACGTCTGAGATAAGTAGACCGACTCCTGCCTGCATGTACTACTATTACTCCACTCATCGACTGCTATCCAGCATGCATCTAGAGTATTAAGTTCAAAAGAACATAGTAATGCTTTAAGTAAGATGACATGATGTAGAGGGATAAACTCATGCAATATGATATAAACCCCATCTTGTTATCCTCGATGGCAACAATACAATACGTGCCTTGCTGCCCCTACTGTCACTAGGAAAGGACATCACAAGATTGAACCCAAAGCTAAGCACTTCTCCCATTGCAAGAAAGATCAATCTAGTAGGCCAAACCAAACTGATAATTCGAAGAGACTTGCAAAGATAACCAATCATACATAAAAGAATTCAAAGAAGATTCAAATATTGTTCATGGATAAACTTGATCATAAACCCACAATTCATCGGTCTCAACAAACACACCGCAAAAGAAGATTACATCGAATAGATCTCCACGAGAATCGTGGAGAACTTTGTATTGAGATCCAAAGAGAGAGAAGAAGCCATCTAGCTAATAACTATGGACCCGAAGGTCTGAGGTAAACTACTCACACATCATCGGAGAGGCTATGGTGTTGTGATACGTCTCCAACGTATCTATAATTTATGAAGTATTCATGCTATTATATTATCAACCTTGGATGTTTTATATGCATTTATATGCTATTTTATATGGTTTTTGGGACTAACCTATTAACCTAGAGCCCAGCGCCAATTTCTGTTTTTCCTTGTTTTAGAGTATCGCAGAAAAGGAAAACCAAACGGAGTCCAGTTGACGTGAAACTTGACGGAGCTTATTTTTGGACCAGAAGAAGGCCATGAAGTAAAATAACTAGGCCAGAAGAGTCTCGGGCAGCCCACGAGGGTGGGGGCGCGCCCACCCCCCTTGGGCGCGCCCCCCTGCCTCGTGGGCAGCCCGGAGACCCCCCTGCCTTGTTCCAGACTCCAACACCTCTTATATAACCCAAAACTTTCAGAAAGAAACCTAGATCGGGAGTTCCGCCACCAGAAGCCTCCGTAGCCACCGAAAACCTATCTAGGCCCTCTCCGGCACCCTGCCGGAGGGGGCCATCATCACCGGAGGGCATGGAGGAGGATCCCGGAGGGGCCATCATCACCATGAAGGCCAAGGACCAGAGGTGGACAGCCATGGAGGAGGAAGCACAAGGGGGAGAACCTCTCCTCCTCTCTCTCTTGGTGGCACCAGAGTGCCATCGGGAGGGGAATCATCGCCACGGTGATCGTCTTCATCAACATCACCATCATCATCACCATCCTCATCTATTTTACGCGGTCCACTCTCCCACACCCCACTGTAATCCCTACTTGAACATGGTGTTTTATGCCACGTATTACGATCCAATGATGTGTTGCCATCCTATGATGTTTTGAGTAGATATCTTTTGTCTTTGGGTTGATTGATGATCTAGATTGGTATGAGTTGTATGTTTTACCTTGGGCTGTCCTATGGTGCCCTCCATGTCGCGCAAGCGTGAGGGGTTCCCGCTGTAGGGTGTTGCAATACATTCATGATTCGCTTATAGTGGGTTGGTGAGTGACTGAAACACAAACCCGAGTAAGGGGGTTGTTTCGTATGGGAATAAAGAGGACTTGATGCTTTAATGCTATGGTTTGGTTTTACCTCAATGATCTTTAGTAGTTGTGGATGCTTGCTAGAGTTCCAATCATAAGTGCATATGATCCAAGTAGAGGAAGTATGTTAGCTTATGCCTCTCCCTCATATGAAACTGCAATAGTGATTAGCGGTTTTGTTAACGATTGCCTAGGACAATTCTGCACACTGATCCATCATTATTCCACACTCGCTATTTATAATATTTAGTAATATATTCTAACTTCATGATAACAGCACCTACTTTTATATTTTAGCTCTCCGATATCATACAAAGTTATCCTCTTCATACCCACAACCTAGTTTTATTTCTCGTTGCTAGTTGGAAGCAAACGTTCGGTGTACGTAGAGTCGTATCAGTGGCAGATAGGGCTTGAGAGAATATTGATCTTACCTTTATCTCCTTGTGGGTTTGACACTCCATACTTATCACTTCCACCTTTGGAAATTTCTATGATGATTCCTTGCACTTGGGGATTATCAAGCTCGTATCTGGCGCCGTTGCCGGGGAGCAATAGCGTGGGGTTGATATTCTCGTGTGTGCTTGTTTGCTTTCTTCACTAAGTAGATTTTATTTTTCCTTTTTGTTTCTGTTTAGTTGTGGGTGAAACATATAAAAAAAATTAAAGAATGAAAATACCAAAAATACTTGCCTCTCTTGCCTAAAAAGTTTTTCAAAAAAGAGAAGTGATTGGAAAGTTATGCATTGAAGAAGTGAGGGTCGACCTTGAGCACTTGTGTTCATGCTCACGGAAACAATGTAGAATTTTTCATGGATGTTTCTCTGTAAATAATTATCCCCTTGCGTATATCCATTGTATTATAAAAATAATGTGCCAAGCCTTGGTTCTAGGATGATTAGATTGCTTGTTTACTATGTGCAGAATAAAAACAGAAACTTTGGCTGTAGCGCGTGATTTTACATTTTTACTAGAAAGTCAAATGGATCTGAAATTTTTTTCACATTACTTATGTACAAATTTTTCAAATTTTCAAATTTATTTCATATTTTTTGGAGTTACAGAAGTTTACTAAACCTCCAGATTACTACAGACTGTCCTGTTTTAGACAGATTCTGTTTTCCATGTGATGTTTGCTTATTTAGATGAATCTATGAGTAGTATCGGAGGGTATGAACCATGGATGAGTTGGAATATAGTAGATATTACACCAATATGAATTTATAATGAGTTCACAACAGTACCTGAAGGTAGTGATTTGCTTTATTACACTAACGGATCTCACAAAGTTTTTGTTAAAGTTTTGTGTGGATGAAGTGTTTGAAGATCGAGGAGATATCAATATGAGAAGAATAAAGAGAGGAAAGAGTTCAAGCTTGGGTATGCCCAAGGCACCCCAAGTAAATATTTTAGAGGATACTCAAGCATCTAAGCTTGGGGATGCCCCGGTTGGCATCCCATCTTTCTTCTTCAACAAATATCGGTATACCTCGGTTTTTGTTTTGTTCACATGATTTGTGTCCTTTGTGTTTTTCTTTCTCTTTAAAGAACCATGCTAGTATGAGAATGTCCCTTCATCAATTTATAGAATACTTCGTGTGCTTCACTTATATCTTTTAAGTATGATCTTATAGAATTGCTCTTTGTGCTCCACTTAAATCTTTTGAGTATGGTTTTATAGAATGCTTTGTGTGCTTCACTTATACATTTTGAGCTTGGATATTGGTTAGTTTATATTAATTATAGAATTCTCCATGAACTTCACTTATATCTTTTGGAGTATGAATAATACTATCATCTAAAGCAGGTTTGGAAGAGTGTCAACTTTAGGAACTAGTGATCCCGCTATTCCGAATGAGAAGAATTTTGCTTATTGGGAGAGTAGAAAAATTTCTATGCTTGTAGAGCATGAAAAGAATGCTTCATGTGATGGTTATATTGTTAAATTCATTCATGATGCTATTGAAAATTATTATGAGGGAGGAACATATGCTTGTAGGAGTTGTAATAATATCAAGTTTTCCTCTCTATGTGCTTAAAGTTTTGAAGTTATACTTGTTTTGCCTTCCTATGCTAGTTGATTCTTGCTCCTATAAATTATGTGCTCACAAAATCCCTATACATAGGAAGTGGGTTGGATTCAAAGATGCTAGTCATATTCTTCATGATGCTCTCTTTATGTTTTAATTCTTATCTTTTATGTGAGCATCATTGAAATCATCATGGCTAACTAAAAGGCATTAAAGAAAAGCGCTTGTTGGGAGACAACCCAATATTTACCTTTACTGTTTTTGTGTGTTCTCATGGTTAAGATACTGTAGTAACCATGTTTTATAGCTTTTGTTTCAATAAAGTGCCAAGTAATACCTTTGTGAAGACTTGGGTGAAAGTTAATGTGATCTTGCTGTAAAAAACAGAAACTTTGCGCTCACGAGATTAGCTACCATTTTTTTTACAGAAGAGTGATTTGGTGTTGATTATTTTTGCAGAAGATTAATAGACAAATTCCTCACATCCACCAATTTATTTCATAATTTTTTTAGTAGCAGAAGTATGGTTAGTGTTCAGATCATTACAGACTGTTCTGTTTCTGACAGATTCTGTTTTCATTGCATAATTTGCTTGTTTTCTAGTTTCTATGGCTTATATTCCTCAATATAAATTGTAGAAATGATATGGTACAGTATGCATTGTGTGAGAAAAATTATGAACCTTGTCTTTGACAGTACCGAAGTGAATGGTTTACTCTTTACCATACTAACCTATCTCACGAAGTTCCGTTAAGTTTTGTGTGATTGAAGTTTTCAAGTTTTGAATGAGATATCGATATGAGGAGAATAAGGAGTGGAAAGACCCTAAGCTTGGGGATGTCCAAGGCACCCCAAGGTAATATTCAAGGAAGACTCAAGCTCCTAAGCTTGGGTATTCCCCGGAAGGCATCCCCTCTTTCGTCTTCAAAACTATCGGTATACCTTACTCGGAGCTATATTTTTATTCGTCACATCATATGTGTTTTGCTTGGAGCGTATTTTCAATTTTACTTGTTGTTTGAATAAAATCATTGGATCTTAATTATTAAATGAAAAAGAATCCTCCCATGGCTAGTTAATTATTTGACAACTCAGTGTTCTTCACTTATATCTTTTTGGGGTACTTTGTCATTTACTCACGTGCTTCAAGTATATCCTATGAGTAAATGGTTGAATGAATTGAATATCATAAATCTGAATATATATAAATGTTTCATATGCTTACACCATGGGGAGTAATGACTTCACATAGAATAAGTATAGGTAGTAAACTTATTGAAAGTTAGCAAATGTAGAATTGGTCACTTGAACAATTCATGAAAGAATATTGAAGGAAGAGAGATTTCACATATAAATATACTATCTTGGACATCTTTTGTAATTGTGAGCACTCATTAAAATATGACATTCTAAAAGGTTGATGTCGGACAACGAAGACAACGTAATGGGTTATGTTTTCTTATATTCGAAATAAAGTATATTGTCTTGGATCATCCAACATGTTGAGCTTGCTTTTCCCCCTCATGCTAGCCAAATTTTTTGCACCAAGTATAGATACTACTTGTGCTTCCAAACATTCCTTAAACCAGTTTTGCCATAAGAGTCCACCATACCTACCTATGGATTGAGTAAGATCCTTCAAGTAAGTTGTCATCGGTGCATGCAATAAAAATTGCCTTCTAAATATGTATGATCTATTAATGTGGAGAAAATAAGCTTTATACGATCGTGTGATGTGGAAGAAATAAAAGCGACGGACTGCATAATAAAGGTCCATATCACAAGTGGCAATATAAAGTGACGTTCTTTTGCATTAAGATTTTGTGCATCCAACCATAAAAGCGCATGACAACCTCTGCTTCCCTCTGCGAAGGGCCTATCTTTTACTTTTATCTTCTACCATTATGCAAGAGTCATGGTGATCTTCACCTTTCCTTTTTACATTTTATCCTTTGGCAAGCACATTGTGTTGGAAAGATCCATATATATATATATACAATTGGATGTAAGTTATCATGAACTATTATTGTTGACATTACCCTTGAGGTAAAACGTTGGGAGGCAAAACTATAAGCCCCTATCTTTCTCTGTGTCTGATTAAAACTTTGAACTCATATCATGTGAGTGTCAGCAATTGTGAAAGACTAAATGATAGTTGAGTATGTCGAGTTTGCTAAATCAAAGCTCTGACATAGACCCTTCCTGAAAATAAGATGAATTGCAATTGTTTGATGAATGAGGATATAGTTTGTTAGTTTCAAGAGAGTTTATGGTCTATACTTTAACATGTGAATAGCTTGTTACTTGATCATGAAAAGTTTTATGAAAATGAGCTACTGTTATGATATATAATGATGCTAGAAAAAGTGATTGGAACTATCATTGATGAAACTTATGCACTTGCTAGCATTCACACTTCATAAATTATTTCTTTTACCATTTACCTACTCGAGGACGAGCAGGAATTAAGCTTGGGGATGCTGATACGTCTCCAACGTATCTATAATTTATGAAGTATTCATGCTATTATATTATCAACCTTGGATGTTTTATATGCATTTATATGCTATTTTATATGGTTTTTGGGACTAACCTAATAACCTAGAGCCCAGTGCCGGTTTTTGTTTTTTCCTTGTTTTAGAGTATCGCAGAAAAGGAAAACCAAACGGAGTCCAATTGACCTGAAACTTGACGGAGCTTATTTTTGGACGAGAAGAAGGCCAGGAAGTAAAAGAACTGGGCCAGAAGAGTCTTGGGCTGCCCACAAGGGTGGGGGCGCGCCCACCCCCCTGGGCGCGCCCCCTGCCTCGTGGACAGCCCGGAGACCCCCTGCCTTGTTCCCGACTCCAACACCTCTTATATAACCCAAAACTTCCAGAAAGAAACCTAGATTCGGAGTTCCGCCGCCAGAAGCCTCCGTAGCCACCAAAAACCAATCTAGGCCCTCTCCAGCACCCTGCCAGAGGGGGCCATCATCACCGGAGGTCATGGAGGAGGATCCCGGAGGGGACATCATCACCATGAAGGCCAAGCACTAGAGGGGGAAGCCATGGAGGAGGAAGCACAAGGGGGAGAACCTCTCCTCCTCTCTCTTGGTGGCACCGGAGTGCCATCGGGGGGGGGGGATCATCGCCACGGTGATCGTCTTCATCAACATCACCATCATCGTCACCATCCTCATCTATTTTACGCGGTCCACTCTCCCACACCCCGCTGTAATCCCTACTTGAACATGGTGTTTTATGCCACATATTATGATCCAATGATGTGTTGCCATCCTATGATGTTTTGAGTAGATATCTTTTGTCTTTGGGTTGATTGATGATCTAGATTGGTATGAGTTGTTTGTTTTACCTTGGTGTTGTCCCATGGTGCCCTCCGTGTCGCGCAAGTGTGGGGGGTTCCCGCTGTAGGGTGTTGCAATACGTTCATGATTCGCTTATAGTGGGTTGGTGAGTGACTGAAACACAAACCTGAGTAAGGGGGTTGTTGCGTATGGGAATAAAGAGGACTTGATGCTTTAATGCTATGGTTGGGTTTTACCTTAATGATCTTTAGTAGTTGCGGATGCTTGCTAGAGTTCCAATCATAAGTGCATATGATCCAAGTAGAGAAAGTATGTTAGCTTATGCCTCTCCCTCATATGAAACCGCAATAGTGATTACTGGTTTTGTTAACGATTGCCTAGGACAATTCCGCACACCGATCCACCATTATTCCACACTCGCTATTTGTAATATTTAGTAATATATTCTAACTTCATGATAACAACACCTACTTTTATATTTTAGCTCTTCGATATCATACAAAGTTATCCTCTTCATACCCACAACCTAATTTTATTTCTCGTTGCTAGCTGGAAGCAAACGTTCGGTGTACGTAGAGTCGTATCAGTGGCAGATAGGGCTTGAGAAATATTGATCTTACCTTTAGCTCCTTGTGGGTTCGACACTCCATACTTATCACTTCCACCTTTGGAAATTGCTACGATGATTCCTTGCACTTGGGGATTATCATGTTGATGTAGAAGCCCTCCGTGGTCGATGCCCCCTCCGGCGGAGCTCTGAAAAAGGCCCCAAGATGGGATCTCACGGGTACAGAAGGTTGCGGCGGTGGAATTAGGTTTTTGGCTCCGTATCTGGTAGTTTGGGGTACATAGGTATATATAGGAGGAAGAAGTACGTCGGTGGAGCAACGTGGGCCCCACGAGGGTGGAGGGCGCACCTGGGGGGTAGGCGCGCCCCCCTACCTCGTGCCTTCCTGGTAGCTTTCTTGACATAGGGTCCAAGTCCTCTGGATCACGTTTATTCCAAAAGTCACGTTCCCGAAGGTTTCATTCCGTGTGGACTCCGTTTGATATTCTTTTTCTGCGAAACTCTGAAATAGGCAAAAAAAACAACAATTCTGGGATGGACCTCCGGTTAATAGGTTAGTCCCAAAAATAATATAAAAGTGTATAATAAAGCCCAATAATGTCCAAAACAGAATATAATATAGCATGGAACAATCAAAAATTATAGATACGTTGGAGACGTATCAGTATACATCTAGCACTTTGTGGTTATGTATTTTACGTCATCTATTGGAGATGCTATTAGAATTCCACTCAGGTTAACGTTGTCTCTCTTGTCCTGCTTCAGCCTCGGCTTCGTACAACTCACTGGAGCTGCTCCAACGACGAAACCCTCCATCACAGCAGAGCAGTACCTTGGGCTCCATCTCCAGACGCCTAAGATCTTCTTCCCCTCCTCCGACAGCCAAGTCAGCCGGAGCATCCTCACCGCCCAACCTAATCATGCTGAGGTCGACATGGCTTCACCAAAGAGGTTGTACACTTCTTGTGGTTTGACTTAATCTCACCATGCTTCTTTGCATCATGCGATCTTCCAATTCTTGCGAACCAAACACCCAGATTGGCAGAAATCATGTGTTTTTAAATTCTCTGTTTTGCACGTGCATTCCTATCCTATTCCTGTCTATTTCCTATCCCTGCATTGTTAGAATCCTTAAATTCAAACAAGCCCTTACACAATTACTTCTGTTACAGATATGTGTCAAAGAAAACCTTGTGTGGTTTGTCCTGCTCCTGCGGTGCTGTGTTCCACCCCAGCTCAGCTGCTCCAACGACGGAAGGGTTCACCACAGCAGGGATCCGCTCTCCAGACTGTCTTTCGCCGCCTCAGATCTTCTTCCCCGCCGCTGGCAGCCACGACAACTGCATTACCATCATCAACTGAGTAGATGACCTTGAGGACTACACGGGTCCGCAAGAGAGGTCGCACTCTTCCGTGTCTTCTTACGTTATGCATTGCTTAATATGATGACATGCTACTTTATCGTCGTGTTCACCTATTAGACTCTGACTCAGGTCCAAACTTATGCTGAAACTTGAGTTTTTAAATGGTTGCGGGGTACATATTGGGGCAGCAATCAGTACTATTTGTCTACTATGTGGTTAATCTTGGGTGTCTACTATGAGTTTCATGTTGGGTGCAAACAAACATTAAAGGATCCATTATCTGTAATTTTTTAACTAAAGCTATTATCTGCCTGGTATCATTTGTTTTGGGTCTATCCACAGTTTTCTACCATCACTCTGGATTTGTGCATGCACTCCTTACATAATCTCACTATGTTTTATTCCTATGCATGTCAGTTATTGTACACAATGGAACTGAACATGTAGAGCAAAAGAGACGAGCCTTGCATGGCAATAAAATTTCATGCAGACGTCGCTCCATGGTGGGCGCAAAGGCAGCCCCCCCTCCACCCATTTCAGATCGTAATCAAGAGGAAGATAATTGTTCTGAGGGGGATTCAGAAGCATAAGACCACTCCTATTTACCCCATGAGGTCTTCACTCTAACTTGGCATGCTGATGTTGGTAAAATCATGCATATGGTGCCTTGCATTGCTTACTGTATACATTAAAGATGTCATCTGCTTAGTTTAGACATGCTTCGTGTCAATGCCATTTGTTTAGTTTCTTTATCGTATATGTGAATCATGCAATGCCATCTTGTTTAGCCAGGCATCATATATGTGCATTTTGCAATGCCACCCTGGTTAGCCAGTCCTCTTATATGTGAATTATATCATGACATCATTTTTTTATTACGTGCTAAATTTGTCAACAATTTTAGTACATTCAATTACTCTTCCTGTGCATCAGCCATTCGGCACGGTCATGGAAAAATCTGGAGTGGAAACAAGGTCTTCAGAGAAGACAATGCTATCTGATGAAGCGCATGTCTTGCTGGTTACAGATAGCTCCTCAGAGGAGGATTCAGACACAGATGACCAATCCTATTCCCCCCTCCCCCCCGAGGTGCATGCTCTAACTTGGCAGGGTTATGTTGCTCATATCGTGTGTATGATATCTTGCATTGCTATGTCATTTGCTTAGTTTAGACATGCTTTGTGTGAATGCCACCTGTTTAGTGTCTAATTACCATATATGTGAATTATGCAATGCCATCTTGTTGCAAGACATTATATATGTGAATTATGCAATGCTATCTTGTTGCAAGGCATTATATATGTGAATTATGCAATGCCATGTTGTTTAGCCAAGCGTCATATATGTGAATTATATCATGCCATCCTTTTTTTGTATTTCTCATTGCTTTTGTCGACAATGTTTGTATATTCAACTGCTCTTCCTGTGCATCAACCATTCGAATTGGTGATGGAGAAATCTAGAGTGAAAACAAGGTCTTCAGAGCAGACAATGCTACCTGGTGAAGCAGATATCTTGCTGGTTATAGATAGCTCTTCAGAGGAGGATTCAGAGGCAGATGACCAGTCCTATTATCCCCCTGAGGTGTATGCTCAAACTTGGCAGGGTTATATTACTCATATCATGCATATGTTGTATTGCAATGCTTAGTTTTTACATCATATACACGATATTGAATGCCATCTCCTTAGTTGACACATCATATATGCGATTGCCCTCTGCTCACTTCCTTAGTATATAAATCATATATTTGAATTATATCATGCCATGATGTTTACATAGACAGCATGTATCTGAATTATGCCATGCCAACCCATTTTCTAAAGACATAATATAGTTATATCATCTCATCATGTTCACACTTCACATAGTCATCATATTTTGAATTATGTCATTCTATCCGTGAATTATATCATGCCATCATGTTTCCATCGGCGGCATGTTTGTGATTTATGGCATGCCAACCACTTTAATAGACACATCGTATAGTTATATCATGTCATCCTGTTTACATAGTCATCATATTTTGAAGTTGGCATTCTATCCTGTTTAGTTAGCCATCATACATGTGAAATTGTGTCATGCTATCCTGTTTAATTAGCCATCATATATGTGAAATTATGTCCTGCTATTCTATTTGGTTAGACAACATAAATGTGAATTATTTCATGCCCTGTTTTCTTCCCTACTATCCATTGCACCTATCTATCTTACAATGTATGTACATTCAATTACTTTTCTTGTTTAGCAGCCATTTCAATTGGAGGGGGTGATGGTAGTATCTGTGGGAGTAAAAACACGGTCTTCAGAAAAGATCGTGCTACCTGTCGATGGAGATAGAACCATGGTTGTACTTGCCCAAGAACCAGCCCCACCACACATAACCCAGACTCATGCAGATTGTACCCCTACCCAGTTGGACAGAGAACCAGCTACACCCCTTCTAACCCCAACCCCAGCAGATAGTAACCTAGTTCTCGTTGACACAGCACCGTCTCCACCACAGAGCACCCAAACACGAGCAGTTAGTAAGGCAACAGCAGTGCCCAAAGCACGAGGACCACCACTCCAAACCCCAACTCAATGCTTAAAGCAGGAGAAGAATTGTTCTCAGGTTAGGTTCCGTAGCTATGGTTCATACTACTTTGCTCTTGCATCACTGTATTTACTCATACCAACTAATTTCAAATTTGAAGGATGCAATTGAAACTCCAATGGCGCAACAGGTATGTTTTAAACTATTTCTTTAACGTGTTTGCTGTTGTAACTTGCTCTATGTTGATTTTAGTTTCAATTGAATAAATAGTTATATTCTCATGCCATGCACCTTACAAGTGTTGTTATTGCTGTGTAGTTTCCCACACATATATTCTGTCTAAGCTGCTTTGTCTTAAATAGATATGATTCGAACGGTATTTATCTTGATTTGGCAACATAAACTAGAATGGTATAGACCATACAGTGACCATACTACATGTTGTTATCCTGTCCACCTTACTACTGAACTGGTTTACCAAAATGAGTTTCATATACTACATTGTAAACCTGTGATGTGTTTGTTTGTTTCTCCTTTAGAATGCGGATAAAATATTGGAGAAGAGTACCCCGTTATGCAATGGCACATGAAGTAATGCAGATAAGGTTCAAGATAGTGAGACATCCCAGTTGGTCTCCAAGAAAGCTGATAAAAACTATATTGAAGACACTAAGACAACCCCAAAGTCCTGTCTTGATGTAGTGTTCGAGTTACTGGCTACTACTGCTGGCACCAGCTCTTCGAACTCGCTGCCTGAATCAGTTCAGCTTCTTGAGTCCCAACTTCAAGTTGAAAGACATCGATCAGATGTTATGAGATAGGAAGCCAAAGGACTGAGGAAGTCCCTGCAGAATTCAGATGCATACTTTCTGGTGCAACAACAAGTGCTGGAGGATTTAAGCGCCAAACAAGAGAAAGTTAGCAAGCTTGCTAAGCATCTTGCCAGCATTATGGGTACTCAGGATATTGTTTCTTGAGCTCTTCTGAAGTGGTTTCAATTTTGGACTTGTTTTGCTGCGGCGTTTATATGCTGCTTTGTTCCCTATATTTGCACTGGTGGCGAACTTTGATGCCCAGTGGATGTAATATGTGTAATAGCCGTGATAGCCTAGCGTAAGTTGCTTGCCTGTTTATTTCCTTATTGTCTTGTTTATTTGTTTTCTTGTAGTCAGTGCAGTTCTTTTTCCGCGGTTTGCTAGTGGCCGCAATTCCCTATTTTTTAAAACTAGGCCACATTAACCATGGCCTACATATTTACTGTAGTTAACATGGGCCTTGTACGGGCCGTAGAAACAATGGGCCTTCTAAGGGCCATAGAAACAATGGGCCTTCTACGGGGCGTAGAAACCATGGGCCTTATACGGGCCATTGACACAATGGGCCTTCTACGGGCCGTATCATCAATGGGCCTTCTACGGGTCGTATGATCGGTTGGCCAAGCATGAGCCAATAATAGACCACATTATGGTCGTAAATGCGCTAGAGTTGAAATCGTCCGTTCATGGGCCAACCATAACAGGTCGTCGTTAATCGGCCGTATTTGATGACGCTATGAAAACGGCCCAACGTATTAACGGGCCACAAACAGGCCGACTGTAACCACGGGCTGAATTTGGCCCACAAGCAGAAAATGACAGTAACGGGCCGAAAGTAAACGAATGCTGGAAATGAGCCCAAGAATAAATGCGCCCTGAGAAGGCCGAAAGATAACATGGGTTGGAAATGGACCAACGAAAGAATGGGCCGTTAATGGGTATAAAGTGATACACTGTTCATTACGGGCCAGTTTTACCACAGGCCGTTAATGGGCCGAGGGTTACTAAGGGCCTCATATGGGTCGAAAGACATCATGGACCATACATGGGCCGGAAGTTAAAACGGGCTGGAATTATATTGGACGGCCCAGATGACGCTACTGGGCCTAATTCGGATAGGCCATAAACGGGCCCTGGGTTAGCGGGCTGTAAATGGGCTATATGCGAACATACCGTTAATAGGCTTGCCGTGGGCCGGCCCACCACCTTTTGACCAAGTCAAACGGGCCGGCCTTTTCACATGAATGGGCCTCTGTTGGGCCGTGCCACATGTCGACGTATCATAGGCGCTTTGGGTCCAATGAGTGGATGACATCTGTCCCAACGGCGAGCTGACACGTGTTCCCTCCAGCCAATGATGATTTTACACATGGAAAATCCCCATTGGTCGAGGCTGTTAACGGGTTATCGGATCCAAAACCGGACCCGATAGCTTAACAGCGTTCCGTTATGGTGGATGCCACATGTCGGTCACCCTTGACGAAAGCACTTCTGTGACGCGTGATTTATCGTCATGGAAGTGGATACTTCCGTGATGATAATTTTGGTAATGTCATGGAACACTTCTACGACAACACAGGTATGACTATCTTGATTCTGTCATAAAATTGTCATGGATGTACATGCATGACAGAAAACGTGACCTACTGTGACAAACACATATCATCACGGAAGTGTATTTTTTTGTAGTGTTTGCTGGTATGTGAAATTAGGTGGTATACATTTAGCAACAATGTAATTAGCATAATCAACATACCATGGAGCAGTATGAGAAGCATTTATGACAACTAATTGTTCATCAGGAAAACTATCATCAATAGGGAGTGGGTTATCAAGAACATTTTCTAACCTAGACAAGTTGTCTGCAAAGGGGTTCTCATCTCCCTTCCTATCAATAATATGCAGATCAAATTCTTGTAGCAAGAGAACCCATCTAATAAGTCTAGGCTTAGCATCTTTCTTTTCCATAAGGTATTTAATAGCAGCATGATTAGTGTGAACAGTTACTTTAGAATCAACAATATAAGGTCTGAACTTATCACAAGCAAATGCAACTGCTAAAAATTATTTTTCAGTAGTAGCATAATTTCTCTGGGCACTGTCTAGAGTTTTACTAGCATATTGGGTAACATTTAATTTCTTATCAACTCTTTGTCCTAGAACAACACCTACAGCCTAATCACTAGCATCACACATAATTTCAAAGGGTAAATTCCAATCAGGTGGCTGAACAATAGGTGCAGAAACCAAGGCTTTCTTAAGTATTTCAAATGCTTCTACAAAATCATCGTCAAAGACAAACAGAACAACTTTTTGTAAGAGATTAGTCAGAGGCCTAGAAATTTTTGACAAGTCTTTAATGAACCTCCTATAAAAACCGGCATGACCAAGGAAACTTCTTATACCTCTAATGTCCTTAGGACACGGCATCTTTTCAATAGCATCAACTTTAGCTTTATCAACTTCAATACCTCTTTTAGAAATTTTATGCCCCAAGACAATACCTTCATTAACCATAAAGTGACACTTCTCCCAATTCAAGACAAGATTAGTTTCTTCAAATCTCTGCAAAACTCGATCAAGGTTGCTTAAGCAATCATCAAAAGAAGTTCCATACACGAAGAAATCATCCATGAAAACCTCAACAATCTTTTCACAAAATTCAGAGAATATAGCAGTCAACATCTTTGAAAGGTAGCAGGTGCATTACATAAACCAAAAGGCATACGTCTATAAGCAAAGGTACCAAAAGGGCAAGTAAAAGTGGTCTTTTCCTGATCCTCTTTCGACACAAGTATTTGAGAGAAACCAAAATAACCGTCTAGAAAGCAAAAATGTGTATGTTTGGATAATCTTTCTAGCATTTGATCAATAAAAGTTAAAGGGTAATGATCCTTTCTAGTAGCTTTATTTAATTTGCGGAAATCAATTATCATTCTGTAACCTGTAACAATTCTTTATGGGATCAATTCATCTTTATCATTAGGAACAAAAGTAATACCTCCCTTCTTAGGGACACAATGGATAGGACTTACCCACTGACTATCAGCAACAGGATAAATTATACCTACCTCCAGAAGTTTTAGTATTTCATTTCTTACCCCTTCTTACATCTTAGGATTTAACTGTCGTTGGTGGTAAACAACCGGTTTAGCGTCTTTCTCCAATTTTATTTTGTGCTGGCATAGAGTGGGACTAATGCCCTTAAGATCATCAAGATTATATCCAATAGCAGCATGGTGCTTATTCAGAGTTTTCAATAATTTCTCTTCTTCCTGCTCTGAAAGGTTAGCACTAATAATAACAGGATATATCTTCTTTTCATCAAGATAAGCATATTTAAGAATATCAGGTAATGGTTTAAGCTCAAACACGGGATCACCCTTGGGTGGAGGAGGATCCCCTAGAATTTCAACAGGCAAGTTGTGTTTCAAAATAGGTCCATCTTTAAAGAATACTTCATCTATTTCCCTTCTTTCATTCATAAACATATCATTTTCATGGTCTAGCAAATATTGTTCTAAAATATCATTAGGAGGCACATCAATAGAAGCAAGACCAATAATTTCATCTTTACTAGGCAATTCTTTATCATGGGGTTGTCTACGAAATTTAGTAAAATTAAAATCATGAGACATATCCCCTAAACCAACAGTAACAATATCCTTTTCGCAGTCTATCTTAGCATTAACAGTATTCAAGAAGGGTCTACCAAATATAATGGGACAAAAGTCATCTTGTGGGGAAGCAAGAACAAGAAAATCAGTAGGATATTTAATTTTCCCACACAAGACTTCAACATCTCTAACAATCCCAACTGGTGAAATAGTATCTCTATTGGCAAGCTTAATAGTAACATCAATATCTTCTATCTCAGCAGGTGCAATATCATGCATAATTTCTTTATATAAAGTATAAGGTATTGCACTGACACTAGCACTCATATCACATAAGCCATGATAACAGTGATCTCCTATTTTAACAGAAACAATAGGCATGCCAACAACAAGTCTATGTTTATTTTTAGTATCGGGTCTAACAATTAGAGCAGCTTCATCACAGAAGTAAATAGCATGCCCATCAATATTATCGACCAAGAGATCCTTAACCATAGCAATACTAGGTTCAACTTTAATTTTCTCAGAGGGTGTAGGTGTTCTAGCATTACTTTTACGAACCACAGTTGAAGCTTTAGCATGATCCTTTATTCTAACAGGGAAAGGTGGTTTCTCAATATAAGCGGTAGGAACAATAGGATCAACATTATAAGTGATAGTCTTTTCTTCAACTTTAATAGGTTCAACTACTTTTACTTCAATGGGAGGATGATATTTAAACCACTTCGCCTTAGGGAGATCAACATGAGAAGCAAATGATTCATAGAAAGAAGCTACTATCTCAGAGTCAAGTCATATTTAGTGCTAAATTCACGAAAAGCATCGGTATCCATAAAAGATTTAACACAATCAAACTTAGGTGTTATACCTGACTCCTTACCTTCGTCGAGTTCCCAATCTTCAGAGTTGCATTTAATTCTTTCCAATAAATCCCATCTGAATTCAATATTCTTCATCATAAAAGAACCAGTACAAGAAGTATCGAGCATGGAGCGATTATTGAGAGAAAGCCGAGCATAAAAGTTTTGAATAATAATTTCTCTTGAGAGCTCATGATTGGGGCATGAATATAACATTGACTTAAGCCTCCCCCAAGATTGAGCGATACTTTCTCCTTCGCGAGGCCAAAAATTATATATATAATTAAGATCACGATGCACCAGATGCATAGGATAAAACTTTTGATGAAATTCCAATTTCAATCGGTTGTAGTTCCATGATCCAATATCACCACATAGCCTAAACCATGTCAATGCCTTTCCCTTCAAAGATAAAGGGAAGACCTTCTTCTTGATAACATCCTTGGGCATACCTGCAAGCTTAAATAATCCACAAACTTCATCCACATAGATTAGGTGCATATCGGGATGTAATGTTCCATCTCCTGTAAAATGATTAGCTAGCAGTTTCTCTATCATACCCGAAAGAATTTCAAAGTAAACATTTTCAGTAGGTTCATTAGGTTGAGGAGCAACTCTTTGCTCTACTGGTCGGGGTGAAGATACCCCGAACAAGCCCCTCAAAGGATTATTTTCCATAGTAACAAGTGACAGTAAATTTCAGCACACTATATAAATTATTCCTTACCAAATTCCACCTACCAAAGGCGCTTCACTCCCCGACAACGGTGCCAAAAAAGAGTCTTGATGACCCATAAGTATAGGGGATCTATCGTAGTCCTTTCGATAAGTATGAGTGTCGAACCCAACGAGGAGCAGAAGGAAATGACAAGCAGTTTTCAGTAAGGTATTCTCTGCAAGCACTGAAATTATCGGTAACAGATAGTTTTGTGATAAGGTAATTCGTAACGGATAACAAGTAACAAAAGGAAACAAGGTGCAGCAAGGTGGCCCAATGCTTTTTGTAGCAAAGGACAAGCCTGGACAAACTCTTATATAAAGGAAAACGCTCCCGAGGACACATGGGAATTATCATCAAGCTAGTTTTCATCATGCTCATATGATTCACGTTCGTTACTTTGATAATTTGATATGTGGGTGGACCGGTGCTTGGGTACTGCCCTTCCTTGTACAAGCATCCCACTTATGATTAACCCCCTCGCAAGCATCCGCAACTACGAAAGAAGAATTAAGGTAAAACTAACCATAGCATGAAACATATGGATCCAAATCAGCCCCTTACGAAGCAACACATAAACTAGGGTTTAAGCTTCTGTCACTCTAGCAACCCATCATCTACTTATTACTTCCCAATGCCTTCCCCTAGGGCCAAACAATGGTGAAGTGTCATGTAGTCGACGTTCACATAACACCACTAGAAGAAAGACAACATGCATCTCATCAAAATATCGAACGAATACCAAATTCACACGACTACTTATAACAAGACTTCTCCCATGTCCTCAGGAACATACGTAAATACTCACAAATCATATTCATGTTCATAATCAGAGGGGTATTAATGTGCATAAAGGATCTGAATATATAATCTTCCACTGAATAAACCAACTAGCATCAACTACAAGGAGTAATCAACACTACTAGCAACCCACATGTACCAATCTGAGGTTTTGAGACAAAGATCGGATATAAGAGATGAACTAGGGTTTGAGAGGAGATGGTGCTAGTGAAGATATTGATGGAGATTGACCCCCTTCTGATGAGAGGATCGATGGTGATGATGATGATGACGATTTCCCCCTCCCGGAGGGATGTTTCCCAGCAGAATAGCTCCGTCGGAGCCCTAATTGGTTCCGCCTCGAGACGGCGGCGCTTTGTCCCGAAAGCTTCCTTCTGATTTTTTTCTAGGGCAAAAGACACCTTATACCAGAAGATGGGTCGGGAGGCTTCCAGGTGGCCCACGAGGCAGGGGGGCGCGCCCTCCACCCTCGTGGACAGTGGGTGGCCCCCCTCTGGTGCTTTCTTCGCCCAACATTTTTAATATATTCCAAAACTGACTTTCGTGGAGTTTCAGGACTTTTGGAGTTGTGCAGAATAGGTCTCTAATATTTGCTCCTTTTCTAGCCCAGAATTCTAGCTGCCGACATTCTCCCTCTTCATGTAAACCTTGTAAAATAAGAGAGAAAAGGCATAAGTATTGTGACATAATGTGTAATAACAGCCCATAATGCAATAAATATCGACATAAAAGCATGATGCAAAATGGACGTATCACACATTCATTGCAAAGTTCACAAGGATGGTGAAAAAAATAAAATCTTTCAGCACAATCATCTAGCCTCTCTTGCAACTTTTTCATTTCTAAATATTTACGCTTCTTACAAAATCTATCTTTCCTTTTCCATGTGCAAATGCATTCCCAATTCTCTCCAGAAAAATTGACATGCTTATAAGAAACGTTTTTGTCATGACTTGTGCAATCATCATTAGCATTTTGGATATTCAAAGAATTTATACTAACAACATTGCAATCATGCTCATCTTTAAAATATGTTGTGCCAAACATTTTATTGACTTCTTCTTCTAACAATTGAGCACAATTTTCTGATCCATCATTTTCAAAAAAGATATTATAAAGATGATCAATAATATGATGCAACCTCAACTCCATTTTTTATGTAGTTTTCTTTTATAAACCAAACTAGTGATAAAACAAGAAACTAAAAGATTCAATTGTAAGATCTAAAGATATACCTTCAAGCACTCACCTCCCCGGCAACGGCGCCAGAAAAGTGCTTGATGTCTACTACGCAACTTTATTCTTGTAGACATGTATTGGGCCTCCAAGTGCAGAGTTTTGTAGGACAGTAGCAATTTTCCCTCAAGTGGATGACCTAAGGTTCATCAATCCATGAGAGGTGTAGGATGAAGATGGTCTCTCTCAAACGACTCTGCAACCAAATACAAGAAATCCCTTGTGTCCCCAGCACACCCAGTACAATGGCAAATTGTATAGGTGCACTAGTTCGGGGAAGAGATGGTGATAAAAGTGTAGTGTTGATGGTGGAAATATATTTTTATAATCTGAATAAATAAAAACAACAAGGTAGAAAATAGTAAACATGCACAAAAATGGTATTGCAATGCTTAAAAACAAGGCCTAGGGTCCGTACTTTCGCTAGTGCAATCTCTCAACAATGCTAACATAGTTTGATCATATGATTATCCCTCAAAGTGCAATAAAGAATCACTCTGAGTTCCTATTAGCGGAGAACAAAAGATAGGAATTGTTTGTAGGGTACGAAACCACCTCAAAGCTATTCTTTCCGTTCGATCTATTCAAGAGTCCGTACTAAAATAACGCAAAGCTATTTTTTCCGTTCGATCTATCCTAGAGTCCGTACTAAGATAACACCAAAGCAAATTCATATTCATAATACTCAATCCACACAAAGAACTATAAAGAGACCCCAAAGTTTCTATCGGAGAAAAGATAATAAAACGTTCATCAACCCCTATGCATAGGTTACCCCAATATCGCCGCGGGAATCCGAAGTTGAGTGCCATAACGTATATCAAGTGAATCAATAAGATACCCGATTGTCGCCTCAAGTATTCATACCGCAAGACATACATCATGTGTTCTCAAATCTGAACATTCAATCTGGCATGACAAAACTTCAAAGGGTAAAGACTCAATTCATCACACCAAGAGTATAGAGGGGAGAAACATCATATGATCCATGGATGTTAACAAAGCCCATGATATAGATCACTAGAGAGAGATTAAACACATAGCTACTTGTACAAACCCTCAGCCCCGAGGGTGGACTACTCCCTCCTCATCGTGGTGGCCGCCGGGATGATGAAGATGGCCACCGGAGATGATTCCCCCCTCCGGCAGGGTGCCGGAACAGGTCTAGATTGGTTTTTGATGGCTACGGAGGCCATGCGGCGGCGGAACTTCTGATCTAGGTTAACCCCGAAGGTTTTATGAATATTTGGGAATTTATAGTGCAAAGAAGGGGTGTGGGAGGCCACCGAGGTGGGCACAACCCACCTGGGCGCGCCAGGGGGCCCTGGCGCTCCCTGGTGGGTTGTGCCCCCCCTCGGGGCACCCCCCCAGGTGCAGCACTGGCCCATTGGGTTCCTTCTGGTAAAAAAATCTCTGTAAAGTTTCACAGTGTTTGGACTCCGTTTGATATTGATTTCCTGCGATGTAAAAATCAAGCAAAAACAGCAACCGGCACTGGGTCAATAGGTTAGTCCCAAAAAATGATATAAAGTTGCTATAAAATGATTGTAAAACATTCAAGAATGATAATATATTGGAATAAATACTTCATAAATTATAGATACGTTGGAGACGTATCACAACACCCTTTCAATTACTTTCGTTTAGCCTCGTGTTCTTCGACGTGTATATGTTGTAGTTTCTGTTTCTCTTAGCCTCGTGTTCTTTGATGTGTAATAAGAAGAGTCTTAATCGTCCTAATGCTTTCGTTTTTAGCTTGATGTAGGAAGTGGGTGTTCTCACCTTGTGGTCTATTTTTATATTTTTCCTTTTGAATTCACTTCTCCGAGTCCTGTTTATCTAGCTTCTACTAAATGGAACTGGGTTGCTCTGAGTATTGATCTAAAAAAGAAGTAACTTCGTGTCAGGATGAAGTTCCTGCGAGGAGGGAAGTATGGTCAACCTCAAGATCATGTTTCCAAAATGAAGCTGGATTACACACAAGGTGCCCATTCCCTAATGATGCTAGATTAGACACAAGGTGCAAATTTCTAGATGATATTGGATTACACACAAGTCAGGTGGAGTCATCAACTGTTCGTGTCCTCGTGGCTCTAGTAAAGGCTGAAAGAAAGCGTGCAACAACCCTTGAGAATGTAGCTGAGTTCCTGAAGAAGCGAAAAGAGCAATCAGATGCTCTCTTCACCCAAGCCAAAGAAGAGATGGAAAAGCAGAAAGTAAGCGAGCAGATGGCGAAGCAGAGCGTTAGGCGCTCGTCATTTAATCGAGATGTAGCCCTAAACTTATCAATACGAGTGATACAAGTATTGTTGTCGCAAAAAAACATGCTGTTCAGTACAATAGACTAGGTTGACAAATGTTATGCAACTTGTCGTGCCACGCGCTCTTCCTTTAGATTACCGACTTTTGGCGGCCCGCTGTCTCACAGACCGTGAGCTCCGCCCTCCTATATAGACAAAATCTTTGTCCGTAGATTTAGAGGGAGTAGTAAGGGAAGAATGTGAGCCCGGGCTACGAATGTCCGTTATACGATGTAAGCTCTTCTCGCGGTCTTGTGTATTACATCGATGAACGAAATCGATTTTCTGTACGTAAGTTCCATGGATGCCAACGCTCAATCTCGTTTAATTGGACCTGTTGCTAAATTCTCTCTGAGTGTGAGTTCGAAACCACTTACAAATTCATACAAAAATGACAGGGGGGCATCATAACATCACTAAATTGTCTTCTACATATTAAGACTAACAATTCGAAGTGACCACACACGATATTACGAATAGATTGAATAGGTGCTGAAGGAATACAAGAGCAGTATTAGTGAAACAGTGTTTCATAACATAACATGAAGATGACAATGCAAACATGTAGCTCAAAAGTAATGATTCATATGTAAAAACTTATAATACATATGAATTATAAATGTCTAAGACTAAGTTATTTTGTAGGTCTAGACTTTTAATGTGACTACTGACAAGTTGTGAAATACTAATTTTGATACTATAGTGTAGTATTTTACTAGACAAATAAGAAAATGCAATCTTAATTACTAACGCTAGGAAAGAAAGTGAGAATATATAAAGAAATAGAGATAAGGAGCAAGAAGCGCTCGAATAAACGAAAAGACACCCACCCCCAATCGAGAGTTACGATACAAGGTACAATGGAAAGGATCCAACAGATAGGCCCACGTCTGCTCAAATTCTAAACCAGGTTGAGAAAGGGGTTCAGCCCGGGCCTATGCCCAGCTGGCCAGATGCCAAACGGTATCCGATAGCACTCACACCTTAGAGACCCGTGCCATATACCCTTCCACGAGAGGAAATCACCTACGCTCATCCCTACCCCATGAATGCCCTCCCACTCCCATCGCCCCTGATCTGGACGGGCGAGTTCCCTCCCTTTGCCGTGCCAACGATTCTCCACCCCAGGTCGGCTCCCCCTCCACTCTCCTCCACAAGCCCCCCACTCCTCGCATCTCTCCCCCTCAGATCTGGATCGATGGAACCGCCGCTAGGCTCGCCCTGTCGTAAAGGTCTGACAGCCTCTCGCACAGCCACAAGGGCGGCCGCGCGAAAACTTGACCACCCGAGAGCAGGCGACGACCGCGCCCCTGTCGCGTTGACCGCCGCCCGGATACCCCGGAGTAGCGTGTCGTCAGCTCCTTCGTCCTGGTCGGCAAAACTATGGGTTATGAGGACACCATGTGGGTTTAAAGTAGGAAGGCGTCCTCCCTCAACGCACGCGCCTCCCCGATGACGCTTGCAGATCATCGTCAAGCCCAGGCACCTCGTCTCAGACGCCCTGGATGCCTTGATTACCCTGCGATGCGCCCCGAATACGTAGACCGCCTCGCACCAAGGACACCCCTTAGGTACTGAATATCTAACGCGTCCGTCCGAATGATCTGCCAACCTAGTCGTCGCATGCCTGGACAGGAATATCCTCACATCCACCGTATCGCCCGTGACTAGCCCCGGCTGGCTCCAGCCGCCGGCCACACCGCCAGGGCTACAAAGCTGCTTAACTAGATCATTCATGTAACCCAAAGGGAACCCAAACACTGAGCACCTGAACTACGTCGCTATGGCATCATTAGCTCCGGCTACGCCCGTGCGATACCCCCCGCGGCCAAACAGAAGATCGCCACACCTGTATGAGAGCGTAAAGAAGAACCAATGACCACACCATGTTGCAGCGAGAAGCACCCGTAGTATGGAGCGCCCATCATGCCGCCCGTCACTACGCCCGAACGTCCAGAGTTCAGACCACACGCGCGGCAACCCTATGTCGTCGCGTGTGTCTCAAGCACGAACGGGACGGAGACCACCAAGAACGTAAGAACAACACAAGAGACCTGGAAAAAACCGACTCAGCCGCGGCATGGCGAATGACACAACGGACCGGCCAAAAACCAAGAGACGCGATATATGCAACCATCAAAGAACCCGAAGCAAATACGGGGCGCCTGACGCTTCGACGCAATTACAAGAATAGCGGCCCGAGCAACGACGAACATACAGACACCGGCTCCCGCCTCGTCCCACATAGCCACACACGCACCCGTCTCTTGCTCTCCCCGATTACGCGCCGCGACAACGAGATCTCGGCACCGCGGCCGCTAGCCCGACTCCCGCGGCCACCACAATACCCCGTTCCGCTGCTCGTCGGCGCCGCCGAGTTTCCCCACCACGGCTCGCACCCCCCCGCGGCGCCCTTCGCCTCCACCGCGCCGCGGCCAGCTCCACCCTACCCTGCTCCCTGTGGCGCACTGCGTGCCGAGGCCGCCGTCGCACTTGCCGTTCTGCTCCGGCCGCTGTGGCCTGGGTCTCCCCTGACCAGAGCCGTGGCCGCCGGCGCCCTGCTGCGCTGGGTCGTGGCCTCCGCCCGTTAACGGGCGTCCCTGTGCCCGAATCGCCCGCGCCCGTTTGGCCCCTGTGCCTATGACAAACGGGGCCCACGCCCAGAACGTTTCAAAAAAGAGTATAAATAAAAAATAATTAAAATAAATAAATGAAATGTTAAATAATGAATTAATTAATTAATTAACTAAATTAATCATGTTTAATTAAACTAATTAGATTATTAACCTAATTAACTCTGTTTAATTAAACTACTAACTAAACAGTCTATGACGTGGGGACCCACACTTCAGTTTGACCCAGTCAACACTGCTGACGTCATGCTGACGTCATGATGACGTCAGCAAACACTGTTCTGGATAATGTTGTTTTAAATAATTAAATAAATCCTAAAAATGATTTAAATCTTTTAAAATTAATATAAAATAAACCGTAGCTCGGATGGAAAAACTTTGTACATGAAAGTTGCTCAGAACGACGAGACGAATCCGGATACGCAGCCCGTTCGTCCGCCACGCATCCCTAGCATAGAAACACGCAACTTTCCCCCTCCGGTTCATCTGTCCGAAAACTGAAACACCGGGGATATTTTCCCGGATGTTTCCCCCCTTCACCGGTACCACCTCATACCGCGTTAGGGCACACCTAGCTTTACGCTTTGTCATGTCATGCATCGTCATGCATTTGTTTGCATTATATTTATTGTTTCCCCCCCCTCTTCTCTGCCATGCACCCCGGAGACCTGACGGCCGGCTCGCATCAATTACAAGCGGCCTCGAGGGCTCGAATACAAGAGCTCGATCATAGACGAGTCAGCGGAAGCAACAATATCTGAGTACAGACATAAGTTAAACAAGTTTGCCTTAAGAAGGCTAGCACAAACTGGGATACAGATCGAAAGAGGCGCAGGCCTCCTGCCTGGGATCCTCCTAAACTACTCCTGGTCGCCGTCAGCGGGCTGCACGTAGTAGTAGGCACCTCCCGAGTAGTAGTAGTCGTCATCAACGGTGGCGTCTGGCTCCTGGACTCCAACGTCTGGTTGCAGCAATCGGATATAGGAAAGGGGAAAAGGGGAAGAAAAGCAACCGTGAGTACTCATCCAAAGTACTCGCAAGCAAGGAGCTACACTACATATGTATGCATTGGTATCAAATGGAATAAGGGTATCATATGTGGACTGAACTGCAGAATGCCGATAAGAGGGGGATAGCTAGTCCTATCGAAGACTACGCTTCTGGCCACTCCATCTTGCAGCATGTAGAAGAGAGTAGATGGTAAGTTCACCAAGTAGCATCGCATAGCATAATCCTAACCGATGATCCTCCCCTCGTCGCCCTGTGAGAGAGCGATCACCGGTTGTATCTGGCACTTGGAAGGGTGTGTTTTATTAAGTATCCGGTTCTAGTTGTCATAAGGTCAAGGTACAACTCCAAGTCGTCCTGTTACCGAAGATCACGGCTATTCGAATAGATTAACTTCCCTGCAGGGGTGCACCACATAACCCAACACGCTCGATCCCATTTGGCCGGACACACTTTCCTGGGTCATGCCCGGCCTCGGAAGATCAACACGTCGCAGCCCTACCTAGGCACAACAGAGAGGTCAGCACGCCGGTCTAAATCCTATGTGCCCAGGGGTCTGGGCCCATCGCCCATTGCACACCTGCACGTTGCGAACGCCGCCGGCGAGCAGACCTAGCAACCTCCATTACAAAGGAAGTTGCGTTACGCAGTCCAACCCGGCGCGCGTCGCTCAGTCGCTGACGTCACGAAGGCTTTGGCTGATACCACGACGTCGAGTGCCCATAACTGTTCCCGCGTAGATGGTTAGTGCGTATAGGCAGTGGCCAAGACTCAGATCAAATACCAAGATCTCATTAAGCGTGTTTTCTGAAATAACCACAGACGCCGACCAGGGCCAGGCCCACCTCTCTCCTAGCTGCTCTCAACCTGCCCTGTTGCTCCGCCACAAAGTAACCGCCAGGGGCCTTCGGGAACTCAGGCCCACCTCTACCGGGATGGAGCCACCTGCCCCTTCAGCCCCCAACAAGGAAATCACTCGCAGGGTACTCCTACGAGCCGACCCGACTTTAGTCACCACCTGTATAGCATGTATATATGTATAAGTATATACCCGTGATCACTCCCCGAGTGATCACGGCCCGATAGTATAGCATGGCAGACGGACAAGAATGTAGGGCCACTGATGATAAACTAGCATCCTATACTAAGCATTAGGATTGCAGGTAAAGGTAACAACAGTAGTAGCAAGGACAGGCTAGGCATGCAGGATAGGATAGGAACCAGCATGTCACACTACTCTAATGCTAAGTAGTATAGATAAGAGTAGGCGATATCTGGTGATCAAAGGGGGGGCTTGCGTGGTTGCTCTGGCAAGAGAGAGGGGTCGTCAACACCATAGTCGTACTGGGTAGCAGCGGCGCGTCCCGGTCTCGGTGTCTTAAGCGATGAAAGAGAGGAGGCTGACCGCTGGTGTTAAACCATAGTCCTGACATAACATCTACTCAGTGCTCCCTCACACACTACCTTACTCCCCCCGCTAAGGTAAACTCGTCTCAGATTCGATTCGTACTAATTAAGTAAACGACCTTGTACTGTCTATAATATAGCGATGTGTAATCTAGGGTCCTAGTAAGTGCATAGTACGACTACGGTGTTGACGACGCCCTCTCTCTTGCCAGAGCAAAGGCAAGCCCCCCCTTGATCACCAGATATCGCCTACTCTCTCTCTATACTGCTTGCATTAGAGTAGTGTAGCATGTTACTGCTTTCCGTTAATCCTATCCTGATGCATAGCCTGTCCTTGCTACTACTGTTGTTACCTTTACCTGCAATCCTAATGCTTAGTATAGGATGCTAGTTTATCATCAGTGGCCCTACATTCTTGTCCGTCTGCCATGCTATACTATCGGGCCGTGATCACTCGGGAGGTGATCACGGGCATATACTAAATACTTTTACATGCTATACCGGTGGTGATTAAAGTCGGGTCGGCTCGTAGGAGTACCTGCGAGTGATTTCCTTGTTGGGGGCTGAAGGGGCAGGTGGCTCCATCCCGGTAGAGGTGGGCCTGAGTTCCCGAAGGCCCCTGGCGGTTACTTTGTGGCGGAGCAACAGGGCAGGTTGAGAGCAGCTAGGAGAGAGGTGGGCCTGGCCCTGGTCGGCGTCTGTGGTTATTTCAGAATAACACGCTTAATGAGATCTTGGTATTTGATCTGAGTCTGGCTACTGGCCTATACGCACTAACCATCTACGCGGGGATAGTTATGGGCACTCAACGTCGTGGTATCAGCCGTAGCCTTCGTGACGTCAGCGACTGAGTGGCGCGCGCCGGATTGGACCGTAAGCCTGCTCTTGTATTAAGGGGGCTAGTTCTGCTTCCGGCCGCGTTCGCAACGTGCAGGTGTGCAAAGGGTGATGGGCCCAGACCCCTGGCCATAGGATTTAGACCGGCTTGCTGAACCTCTCTGTTGTGCCTAGGTAGGGCTGCGACGTGTGATCTTCCGAGGCCGGGGCATGACCCAGGAAAGTGTTGTCCGGCAAATGGGGATCGAGCGTTGTTGGGTTATGTGGTGCACCCCTGCAGGAAGTTAATCTATTCGAATAGCCGTGATCTTCGGAACAGGACGACTTGAGTTTGTACCTTGACCTTATTGACAACTAGAACCGGGATACTTAATAAAACACACCCTTCCAAGTGCCAGATACAACCGGTGATCGCTCTCTCACAGGGCGACGAGGGGAGGATCATCGGTTAGGATTATGCTACACGATGCTACTTGGTGAACTTACCATCTACTCTCTTCTACATGCTGCAAGATGGAGGTGGCCAGAAGCGTAGACTTCGATAGGACTAGCTATCCCCCTCTTATTTCAGCTTTCTGCAGTTCCGTCCACATATGATACCCTTATTCCATTTGATACCAATGCATACATATGTAGTGTAGCTCCTTGCTTGCGAGTACTTTGGATGAGTACTCATGGTTGCTTTTCTTCCCCTTTTCCCCTTTCCTATATCCGATTGCTGCAACCAGACGTTGGAGTCCAGGAGCCAGACACCACCGTTGATGATGACTACTACTACTCAGGAGGTGCCTACTACTACGTGCAGCCCGCTGACGGCGACCAGGAGTAGTTTAGGAGGATCCCAGGCAGGAGGCCTACGCCTTTTTCGATCTGTATCCCAGTTTGTGCTAGCCTTCTTAAGGCAAACTTGTTTCACTTATGTCTATACTCAGATATTGTTGCTTCCGCTGACTCGTCTATGATCGAGCTCTTGTATTCGAGCCCTCGAGGCCCCTGGCTTGTAATATGATGCTTGTATGACTTATTTTATTTGTAGAGTTGTGTTGTGATATCTTCCCGTGAGTCCCTGATCTTGATCGTACACGTTTGCGTGTATGATTAGTGTACGGTCAAATCGGGGGCGTCACAAGTTGGTATCAGAGCCGACTGCGTGTAGGAATCCCCTTTCCAACTCCTTGGCCGAAGTTGAGTCTAGTCATTGCAAAACCTTTACTAACATGGCTGTGTGGCCTATGGGCCCACGTCGCCATTGGGTGGTATTAGGATCTTTTATTCCTCGTCTATGCTCTGGGAATTTGAACTCTCTCCTATTCGGGTTTAATGAATTTACTAAAAATCTAACTTAGGTTCTTGAAAATACTTTCTCCTGGAGCACCCCCTTCAGTCCAGATGATCGCCGGCTGCACTAGAAGATTTCTAAGATACTCTCCGATATTCTGTCGAGACCTTGTGCCTGTTGCTTTTGCAATTCCCTTCTATCGATAAACCTCTATGGATAACCACGTACACGTGCCATTCATATAATCATTCCTCATTGATCTTGTTATTACAAGATGCCCCAAAATTCTCTCTATTGTTCCGAGAATACTTTGTGCCTACTGCCTTGCATTTCTTTGCCACATGAATACCACTATGGGTAATTTCTAGCACTCACCGGATATTTGCTCATCCCCAGTTGGTTCATGTATTTCACAAAAGTCTTCAAAATACTATTTGAACTTCCGAAAATCCTGAGTAGCCTATTACTCTTGAAGTTCTTACTTGCTTGCATTATGATTAATCCCATAAGTCTATAATTTTATTGGCATCCCTTGTTATTATCATTTTGAGTCCGTTGATTCAAAATGTTGTGAATGCTCGGCATCCTCAATCAGATCCAATGATTCATCCTTCCGGCTCACACGTCATTTTAAACATGAGCTGGTTATCGACCAATCAAATTGTCGTCGATTGTACCCCTAAGTCTATTCGACTGATCCATTCTTAATGAGAGCGTTGACTTTTGATCCCTTGATTTGGAAATGATAATTCCTTTGTATTTGAGATTTGAAATAGTCAGTTGTTTATATAATCTGATGCCCTTTCATTCCATCTTCCTCAGATAGAGTACCGATACTCGCATCAGCTCCATTGTAGACCATAGGACCCCTTGTTGGATTATTATCCGGCAGTGTCCTTCCTATTCAATAACCTTGTGAGCCTTTCCATGGGTATATGATACCTTTGGTAAATTGTATTCTCTGTTTTGCTAACCATGCTCTACTTTCGAGCTTGTGATATTTACTCTTGAAACTTGTGGTATATGTTTCTAAGAAACCCCGATGGGTTGAACCTATACAATCTTCTCTAAAACCGTGTGAACTCGAAAGTTTTCACGAGTCATACACTTCTAGTATTTTTCCAGATGAAATTTCAACACTACAACTTCTTCGAAAGTGAGAAGTGAATGAAAGGTTATGCATTGGAGAAGTGGGAGTCAACCTTGAACTTTGTGTTCATGCCCATGGACACGATGTAGATCTTATCGTTAAAGCTTCTCTTAAATTAAATTATTCCTTTGGTATAAGTTCATCTTATATCCAGGATCTGGCCTTTTGCAATCGTGGTTCCGACCATGTTCTCCTTTAAATACCATTTCACGTGCAAGTTTAAGCGCTTGTCTTCTGTAGAGCAATACCCCAGTCCAACCTCTACTTTGATCTGTCATCGAGTATTACCCCCTCTGGTATCTCGAGATTATCACGGAACTGCATAACTTCTTATGAGTTCTTCTTCAAGTATTATTTGACTTTCGCTGCCTCATCATTTGACTTGATGTCATCGCCGACCGATTACATCTTCATGAAATCTCTCGACAAATGTGTCGTGGTCATCAGCAACATCCTGAGCTCTTCCAGGATATCAATCAAATTCATGATGAGAATTACCATCCTTGCCCCTCGATGATTGTGTTATCATCGACAACATTCTTGCCTTCCCACAACACAAACGTGTTCATGTTATGATTGCAACTTGCTGTCCAGCTTGTATGATGTTCCACCTTGAAGTATTAATGTCCTTCATGACAAGGATGTTGTGAGGATTGCTCCACCTCTTAAGAATTCTTGGTATATTGATGCTTCTCACCATCACCATTCTTTCTTGGTCTCCGTGTTGTTTCTAACCGGAATACCGACAAATGGTCTGTGATGTGTAAATTCTAAACTTCTAGCAACCCTATTGCTTTGAGGTTATTGGTCTACAGTTTCATTCTAAGTCTATTGCTTATTGAATCATCATTCGAACATTGATCGTGCTACCTAGTCTAGATTCCTGGGTGCACCCTTCTATCATTGTTCAGTTGTGTATGTTTCCCTCGAGCATACATCATTATATCATTTGATCCGACAAATGATATTTCCTTGTTCACATAATTGTGGAAATCAATCCTTTGGAAATCTCGATGATTTGTTGCTGAGCCTATCAGCCACCTCCTCATCCTCTCCTTGGTTTACTGATGAACTCTTGTGTCGGAACTCGCTCCCATAGTTCAATTCCCGAGAATCTTACAATGTCATCTCGACAATTTGTGTTGCACCTTTCTTCTCAGGTATCCTGAGTCTGAGTTATCCTGACACCCATCAGATTTGAATCTCGGGTAGATATGATGGTTGGAATATATTTCCAAGAGTTATAACATTGGTCTTTTATGACCCGGTAAGTTGATGTCATTCCTAGCACACTTGACCGAAGGGCCTAGTGTTATAGTTTCCTTTTTAACAAGGTTAACCATTTTTCCATGAGGAAATTGAATGCCTTGTTTAATAAGTTTATCCTGATGGATCCTTTGTGTATCCAAAGTCTGACCTTTGCTTGAAGACCATGTCAATACTATCTCGAAGCTTGTCTATGGTACACCGATTTTCAACAAGAACATTGAATCCCAATGCCAAATGTTTCTTGCTCAATTATCCAAACACTATTGTATGGGTAATGTCATGAAATTTCTTCCCCCTTTTCTAAAGGGTTTTCTACATATATGCTGTCGTGGATATCATGCTCTGTTTGTCCTTGGGAAGGATATACCCCTGAAATATGTGTATAATCACATTTTCCTTTCCATTGTTTTGTTTAACCTTCTTGAGGTTTATATGATCTAAGCAGTAATAAGTCACTGCTTTTGTAAGCACCTCGGTGTACAACTCTGTCAGTAAGAACCTGTTACTATTGTTGATGACATTCCGGTATCCACCGATGGACAAGAACTTTGCCTAATGGTCCGCCTCATTCAACGAGCAGGAAAATGGTTCTCTTCATCCCTCGCCCTTGGTACCGAAGTTGTTGCCGACATAACTAACATGCTATCCTCTGACATGCCTTGCTTACATGATCGTGCAAGACGTCACCGCCCTTCCTACTTTTAACCCACATGGTGGTTCCATAACCCATAGTTCCACAGGATCGAAACCTGACTCTCCTGTACATCCCTGCTTCAAAGTTATCCCTTATGCTTGGCTTCGTAGGTAATTCGCGAGCCACCTTCCTACTGCTCTATTCTGGTATCAGACGCAATGCTTACTCTCGCCGCTCTGAACCCCTTTCTCACTCTGGTTTAGACTTTGAGCAGCTATCTATTCGCTTGGATCCTTTCATTGTACCTTCGTATCGTACTCTCGATGTATTTTATATGTTCAACTCGAGAGATAATCTTATGCTCATTCATGGTTAACCCCAGATTGTTTTCCTCGTAAGCATGCTGTCGTAGCCGAGCTGCCCCTTACCTATTCATAAGTACGTTGGAGTTCCCGAAGAAAAGGATGATGACTCCCTCATGATGACCTGAAGCAGAGGAATGAAGGCATCAATGTAATGGATCAACCTCTCCGAGAATAGCAACCAAGACCGAGAAGACTCGATAGAATTTCGTAGCCACATCTTTCCCTTACTCCCCTCTTAAATCTCGGGACAAGATTTCTTATAGTGGAGGAGAATTGTGACGCCCGGGTAATTAAGCTACAGTGATCCTCTGCTAATGATGCCACGTCACCTCGTTTATAGTTGCTAATCTCGAGTTAGTTCGAAACCGATTCAAATTCAAATTCAAAAAAATAGGCAAACAATAAAAGTTTTCAAATATTAAAACTAAAATGTTCGGAGTGAACCAAATATTGCATAGATAATTATGGTGGAAAAACCACACATTTATAAAATGTTTAAATACTATGAGATGAATAAAACAGTAGGAAAAATGATTATTTAAATACCTTTTATAATTAATAAAATGTCAAACTAAGTTATTTGGGGTCTAGACTTTTTGTGACTATGGACTAAGTTGTAATACTAATTTAGATACTAAGTGTATATTTTACTAAAATAGAATGCAACTAAAATAAAGCAGGAAAGAATAAATAAAAGGAAAAGAGATAAAACAAAGCAAAACGAAAAGCCCCCCCCCCAGCGTTGGGCCTTAGCCCAGCTGGCCATCCAATCGGACCGGCCCACCTAAACCCTCCATAACCCCCCACCGAAGGAAACCCTAGCCTCTCCCCTCCCCGATCCCTTCCCACTTCCCATCGCCCCCTGGATCTGGACGGCGCCCCTCCCGTCGCCTTGCACGATCTCCCCCCCACTCCTCCCGCACGACCCCCCACTCCTCGCTCTCTTTTCCCCCTCGATCTGGATCGAGACCGGGGGGGCTCGCCCTTTGCTCGGTGCTGAAGCCTCTCGCCGGTGCCGCCCAAAGACCACCCGACGACCGCGCCGCCTGTCGTCATTGGCCGCCGCCACCCAGAGTGCTTCCCCGCCGGCCTGCTTCCCTCAACGCACGCCGTCCCCATCCCCCCACCTCGCGCCCCGTTGCCTTGTACCCTGCGGCCCCGATGTGAGCGCCTCCCCAAGCCCCCCTTCTTTCTCCTCCTTCCCCTGTCGCCGCGCACACCGTCCCGACGCCGCGCGCCCCGCTGCTTGCCCGCCGCCCCGCACGACCACCTGCTGCTCGCATGCAGCTTTGCTCCGGCTGCCCCGCGTCCCCACGCTCGCCTGTGCGCACACCTTTGCGCCCACGGCCGCGCGCCTCGCCAAACGCAGTCGCCGGCAACCCCTTCCCGCGTCGTGCCCCGCCTCGAGCCGCACCTTGGTCGCCCCGCTCCGTCGTCGCCGCATAGCCCCGCGACCCTCTTTGCTCTCCTCGTTCGCCGGCCGCGCTGCTCGGCTGCGCCCGTTGCCGCTGCTCGTCGGTGCCGCTGAGTTTCCCCACCACGGCTCGCGCCCTCCACCGGCGCCCTTCGCCTCCACCGCGCCGCGGCCAGCTCCACCCTACCCCCTGCTCGCCGTGGCCACGCACTACGTGCCGAGGCCGCCATCGCACTTGCCGTTCCGCTCCGGCCGCTGTGGCCTGGGTCTCCCCTGACCAGAGCCGTGGCCGCCGGCGCCCTGCTGCGCTGGGTCGTGGCCTCCGCCCGTTAACGGGCGTCCCTGCGCCCGAATCGCCCGCGCCCGTTTGGCCCCTGTGCCTATGACAAACGGGGCCCACGCCCTTGAACGTTTGAAAAAAATTAATTAAAAAATAAAATTACAATAAATAAATGAAAATGTTAACTAACTAATTAATTAATTAAGTAAGTAATTAACTAAATTAATCATGTTTAATTAAACTAATTAGATTATTAACCTAATTAACTCTGTTTAATTAAACTGCTAACTGAACAGTCTATGACGTGAGGGACCCACACTTCAGTTTGACCCAGTCAACACTGCTGACATCATACTGACGCCATGATGACGTCAGCAAACACTGTTCTGGATAATGTTGTTTTAAATAATTAAATAAATCCTAAAAATGATTTAAATCTTTTAAAATTAATATAAAATAATCCGTAGCTCGGATGAAAAAACTTTGTACATGAAAGTTGCTCAGAACGACGAGACGAATCCGGATACGCAACATGTTCGTCCGCCACGCATCCCTAGCATAGCAAACACGCAACTTTCCCCCTCCGGTTCATCTGTCCAAAAACATGGAACACCGGGGATATTTTCCCGGATGTTTCCCCCCTTCACCGGTACCACCTCATACCGCGTTAGGGCACACCTAGCTTTACGCTTTGTCATGTCATGCATCATCATGCATTTGTTTGCATTCTATTTATTGTTTCTCCCCCCTCTTCTCTCGCTAGACACCGAGACCGACGCCGCTGCTACCTAGTACGACTATGGTGTTGACGACCCCTCTCTCTAGCCAGAGCAACCAGGCAAGCCCCCCCCCTTGATCACCAGATATCGCCTACTCTCCTCTATACCGCTTGCATTAGAGTAGTGTAGCATGTTACTGCTTTCCGTTAATCCTATCCTGATGCATAGCTTGTCCTTGCTACTACTGTTGTTACCTTTACCTGCAATCCTAATGCTTAGTATAGGATGCTAGTTTATCATCAGTGGCCCTACATTCTTGTCCGTCTGCCATGCTATACTATCGGGCCGTGATCACTCGGGAGGTGATCACGGGTATTTACTTATACTTAAATACATGCTATACCGGTGGTGATTAAAGTCGGGTCGGCTCGTAGGAGTACCTGCGAGTGATTTCCTTGTTGGGGGCTGAAGGGGCAGGTGGCTCCATCCCGGTAGAGGTGGGCCTGAGTTCCCGAAGGCCCCTGGCGGTTACTTTGTGGCGGAGCAACAGGGCAGGTTGAGAGCAGCTAGGAGAGAGGTGGGCCTGGCCCTGGTCGGCGTCTGTGGTTATTTCAGAATAACACGCTTAATGAGATCTTGGTATTTGATCTGAGTCTGGCTACTGGCCTATACGCACTAACCATCTACGCGGGAACAGTTATGGGCACTCGACGTCGTGGTATCAGCCGAAGCCTTCGTGACGTCAGCGACTGAGCGGCGCGCGCCGGGTTGGACCGCGTAACGCAACTTCCTTTGTAATGGAGGTTGCTAGGTCTGCTCACTGGTCGCGTACGCAACGTGCAGGTGTGCAATGGGCGATGGGCCCAGACCCCTGCGCCATAGGATTTAGACCAGCTTGCTGACCTCTCTGTTGTGCCTAGGTAGGCTGCGACGTGTTGATCTTCCGAGGCCGGGCATGACCCAGGAAAGTGTGTCCGGCCAAATGGGATCGAGCGTGTTGGGTTATGTGGTGCACCCCTGCAGGGAAGTTAATCTATTCGAATAGCCGTGATCTTCGGCAACAGGACGACTTGGAGTTGTACCTTGACCTTATGACAACTAGAACTGGATACTTAATAAAACACACCCTTCCAAGTGCCAGATACAACCGGTGATCGCTCTCTCACAGGGCGACGAGGGGAGGATCATCGGTTAGGATTATGCTACACGATGCTACTTGGTGAACTTACCATCTACTCTCTTCTACATGCTGCAAGATGGAGGTGGCCAGAAGCGTAGACTTCGATAGGACTAGCTATCCCCCTCTTATTTCAGCTTTCTGCAGTTCCGTCCACATATGATACCCTTATTCCATTTGATACCAATGCATACATATGTAGTGTAGCTCCTTGCTTGCGAGTACTTTGGATGAGTACTCATGGTTGCTTTTCTTCCCCTTTTCCCCTTTCCTATATCCGATTGCTGCAACCAGACGTTGGAGTCCAGGAGCCAGACACCACCGTTGATGATGACTACTACTACTCAGGAGGTGCCTACTACTACGTGCAGCCCGCTGACGGCGACCAGGAGTAGTTTAGGAGGATCCCAGGCAGGAGGCCTACGCCTTTTTCGATCTGTATCCCAGTTTGTGCTAGCCTTCTTAAGGCAAACTTGTTTCACTTATGTCTGTACTCAGATATTGTTGCTTCCGCTGACTCGTCTATGATCGAGCTCTTGTATTCGAGCCCTCGAGGCCCCTGGCTTGTAATATGATGCCTGTATGACTTATTTTATTTGTAGAGTTGTGTTGTGATATCTTCCCATGAGTCCCTGATCTTGATCGTACACGTTTGCGTGTATGATTAGTGTACGGTCAAATCGGGGGCGTCACAGCCGCGCGGCTACCGTCCCGCTGCCGCTCGTCTTCCCGTCCATGAGCCGAGCACCCGTCGCCTTGCCACCGGCTGAGCGCTGGACGTCGAAGCCCGTCTTCACGGCCGTGAACCATGCATCCGCCACCCTGCAGCCGATTGAGGAGGAGACGAGGGAGATGAGAAGGGACGACACGGGGGAGGAGATGAGCGACCGACGACGTGGATCAAGGGAGAGGAGCGACCGACAGCGCGGATCGAGGAAGAGGAGCGGCCGACGGTGGGAGGTAGCATCGGGGGAAGGAGGTGAAAGCGCCTCATGAGGGGCCGTTCCATGTGATTCCTCCGATTTGGAGGAACGTGTGCGTTCGGCATATTGACGGTATATTCGATTCGGGAGGACGAATTGGTTTTGGTACAGGCCCAGGGGAGAAATGAACCCGTTCCAGTCCGGCCCGTGATCGAAAGCAAACACACCCTTAGTGAATTAAAGGATTCAATGGTGTGTTTGCCTAGGTTTCTTAAAACAACTTTCCATGAAAACATGTTCTCGCCTGCTTCAAAGGGGACCAATAGTATTTATTTACTATAATGCAATTTCGGAGCTCTCCCGTAACCTCGCTTCCCTTTCGGTTCCCACGGGTGCCTTGATCAACCCCTCAACGCATGTTTACACTTGCTATCTCACCCACCCAAAATAGTGTCGTGTCGGGCTAAGGCATCATCGACCCTCTTTTCCATCATAGTAGCTTCCCTTCAATAGTCATCTCACACACACTTATGTTTGAGTCATAGCCCAAACAAACAAAGCCTTTATTCCCTTTTTGGGTATACCTAAAATTAGGGGAAATAACACACTAAGGACCCATTTGGAACATAGGAAATCAAAATAAAGAAGAAAAATTGAGATGTCATGTATCCTTAGTTCTTAAATGAACCAAAAGAACATAAAAACTACAATTTTGTCTTCTAAATGTTACAAAGGGGAAATCGAGGCATTGTAGGCACAGAGATAAGAAATATATATAAGGTTCATGTAATAGACGATTCCCCTTTGTGCCTACAACCTTATATATCCTTAGTTCCTATGCAATAGACAACTCTATTGGAATCTCATATGAACATATAACGTGATATAGTTTGTTTCTGATGGTGTCAGATAAATGTCCCTATAAGATTTATATTGTTCAATTTCCCCCCTTTGTTCCAATCAAGGCCTGAGAATCCAAAATTATCAACCATTGTTGCCGGTGTTCTTAGACCGACACTACCATCGAGTGATGACAAATTTTGTTCGGAGGGGAGTGAGAGTAGGATGGTAGCACATGAGATAAGCAGTTTACTCAGGTTTGAGCCCTACTTGGAGAGCTAACACCCTAGTCCTACCTATGGTGGTTACATGACTCGAGTGCTCGTTGACGATCAAGAAGATCGTTGGAGAGAGGTGTTTCTTGGATTACAAGTTCCTAGTCGCGACGACAACTGTAGAAGAAGGGGCTAGGTGGAAACTCTGGCGTTGGATGGCTACATAATCTATTTGGTACTTAGGTCTCTCCTAAGAGGGCCCTAACTCGCCTTGTATACTCGTTCGAACTAGGGTTACATGGCTCAGATCGTACTAGAGGATGGTGAAGGAAATATGCCCTAGAGGCAATAATAAAGTTATTATTTATTTCCTTATATCATGATAAATGTTTATTATACATGCTAGAATTGTATTAACCGGAAACATAATACATGTGTGAATACATAGACAAACAGAGTGTCACTAGTATGCCTCTACTTGACTAGCTCGTTAATCAAAGATGGTTATGTTTCCTAACCATGGACAAAGAGTAGTTATTTGATTAACGGGATCACATCATTAGATGAATGATCTGATTGACATGACCCATTCCATTAGCTTAGCACCCGATCGTTTAGTATGTTGCTATTGCTTTCTTCATGACTTATACATGTTCCTATGACTATGAGATTATGCAACTCCCGTTTGCCAGAGGAACACTTTATGTGCTACCAAACGTCACAACATAAATGGGTGATTATAAAGGTGCTCTACAGGTGTCTCCAAAGGTACATGTTGGGTTGGCGTATTTCGAGATTAGGATTTGTCACTCCGAATGTCGGAGAGGTATCTCTGGGCCCTCTCGGTAATGCACATCACATAAGCCTTGCAAGCATTACAACTAATGAGTTAATTGCAAGATGATGTATTATGAAACGAGTAAAGAGACTTGCCGGTAACGAGATTGAACTAGGTATTGAGATACCGACGATCGAATCTCGGGCAAGTAACATACCGATAACAAAGGGAACAACGTATGTTGTTATGCGGTCTGACCGATAAAGATCCTCATAGAATATGTGGGGGCCAATATGAGCATCCAGGTTCCGCTATTGGTTATTGACCGGAGACGTGTCTCGGTCATGTCTACATTGTTCTCGAACCCGTAGGGTCCGCACGCTTAAGGTTTCGATGACAATTATATTATGAGTTTTGATGTACCTAAGTTAGTTCGGAGTCCCGGATATGATCACGAACATAACGAGGAGTCTCGAAATGGTCGAGACATAAAGATTGATATATTGGACGGCTATATTCGGACACCGGAAGTGTTCCGGGGAAGTTTCGGATAAAACCGGAGCACCGGGGGGTTACCGGAACCCCCCGGGGGGGTTAATGGGCCTCATGGGCCTAAAGTGGAGAAGAGGAGGGGCTGCCAGGGCAGGCCGCGCGCCCCCTCTCCCCCTAGTCCGAATTGGACAAGGAGGGAGGGGCGGCGCCCCCCCTTTTTCACGTATGTTGTTATGCGGTCTGACCGATAAAGATCTTCGTAGAATATGTGGGAGCCAATATAAGCATCCAGGTTCCACTATTGGTCATTGACCGGAGACGTGTCTCGGTCATGTCTACATTGTTCTCGAACCCATAGGGTCCGCACGCTTAAGGTTTCGATGACAGTTATATTATGAGTTTATGAGTTTTGATGTACCGAAGTTAGTTCGGAGTCCCGGATATGATCACGGACATAACGAGGAGTCTCGAAATGGTCGAGACATAAAGATTGATATATTGGACGGCTATATTCGGACACCGGAAGTGTTCCGAGGAAGTTTCGGATAAAACCGGAGCACCGGGGGGTTACCGGAACCCCCCGGGGGGGTTAATGGGCCTCATGGGCCTAAAGTGGAGAAGAGGAGGGGCTGCCAGGGCAGGCCGCGCGCCCCCTCTCCCCCTAGTCCGAATTGGACAAGGAGGGAGGGGCGGCGCCCCCCCTTTCCTTCCTCTCCTCTCTCCCTTCCTTCCCCCTCTCCTACTTGGACAAGGAAAGGGAGGGGAGTCCTACTCCCGGTAGGAGTAGGACTCCTCCTGCGCGCCTCCTACTAGGGCCGGCCGCACCCCCCTTGGATCCTTTATATACGGAGGCAAGGGGCACCCCTAGACAGACAAGTTGATCCACGTGATCATATTCTTAGCCATGTGCGGTGCCCCCTTCCACCATAGTCCTCGATAATATTGTAGCGGTGCTTAGGCGAAGCCCTGCGACGGTAGTACATCAAGATCGTCACCACGCCGTCGTGCTGACGGAACTCTTCCCCGACACTTTGCTGGATCGGAGTCCGGGGATCGTCATCGAGCTGAACGTGTGCTAAAACTCGGAGGTGACGTAGTTTCGGTGCTTGATCGGTCGGGCCGTGAAGACGTACGACTACATCAACCGCATTGTGCTAACGCTTCCGCTGTCGGTCTACAAGGGTACGTAGATCACACTCTCCCCTCTCGTTGCTATGCATCACCATGATCTTGCATGTGCATAGGATTTTTTTTGAAATTACTACGTTCCCCAACAGATGGCTCGTGCCACTTGGTCTAGCAATGCTTAAGTCTGTCCGAATCATGTTAGCAATTGCCGCATTTTATGATTATGAAATTTGGCAGATGGATGTCAAAACTGCATTCCTGAATGGATTTCTGGAAGAAGAGTTGTATATGTGGCAACCAGAAGGTTTTGTCGATCCAAAGGGAGCTAACAAAGTGTGCAAGCTCCAGCGATCCATTTATGGACTGGTGCAAGCCTCTCGGAGTTGGAATAAACGCTTTGATAGTGTGATCAAAGCATTTGGTTTTATACAGACTTTCGGAGAAGCCTGTATTTACAAGAAAGTGAGTGGGAGCTCTGTAGCATTTCTGATATTATATGTGGATGACATATTACTGATTGGAAATGATATAGAATTTCTGGATAGCATAAAGGGATACTTGAATAAGAGTTTTTCAATGAAAGACCTCGGTGAAGCTGCTTACATATTAGGCATTAAGATCTATAGAGATAGATCAAGACGCTTAATTGGACTTTCACAAAGCACATACCTTGACAAAGTTTTGAAGAAGTTCAAAATGGATCAAGCAAAGAAAGGGTTCTTGCCTGTGTTACAAGGTGTGAAGTTGAGTAAGACTCAATGCCCGACCACTGCAGAAGATAGAGAGAAAATGAAAGATGTTCCCTATGCTTCAGCCATAGGCTCTATCATGTATGCAATGCTGGGTACCAGACCTGATGTGTGCCTTGCTATAAGTCTAGCAGGGAGGTACCAAAGTGATCCAGGAGTGGATCACTGGACAGCGGTCAAGAACATCCTGAAATACCTGAAAAGGACTAAGGATATGTTTCTCATATATGGAGGTGACAAAGAGCTCATCGTAAAAGGTTACGTTGATGCAAGCTTTGACACTGATCCGGACGATTCTAAATCGCAAACCGGATACGTGTTTACATTAAACGGTGGAGCTGTCAGTTGGTGCAGTTCTAAACAAAGCGTTGTAGCGGGATCTACATGTGAAGCGGAGTACATAGCTGCTTTGGAAGCAGCAAATGAAGGAGTCTGGATGAAGGAGTTCATATCCGATCTAGGTGTCATACCTAGTGCATCGGGTCCAATGAAAATCTTTTGTGACAATACTGGTGCAATTGCCTTGGCAAAGGAATCCAGATTTCACAAGAGAACCAAGCACATCAAGAGACGCTTCAATTCCATCCGGGATCTAGTCCAGGTGGGAGACATAGAGATTTGCAAGATACATACGGATCTGAATGTTGCAGACCCGTTGACTAAGCCTCTTCCACGAGCAAAACATGATCAGCACCAAGACTCCGTGGGTGTTAGAATCATTATTGTGTAATCTAGATTATTGACTCTAGTGCAAGTGGGAGAATGAAGGAAATATGCCCTAGAGGCAATAATAAAGTTATTATTTATTTCCTTATATCATGATAAATGTTTATTATTCATGCTACAATTGTATTAACCGGAAACATGATACATGTGTGAATACATAGACAAACAGATTGTCACTAGTATGCCTCTACTTGACTAGCTCCTTGATCAAAGATGGTTATGTTTCCTAGCCGTAGACAAAGAGTTGTCATTTGATTAACGGGATCACATCATTAGGAGAATGATGTGATTGACTTGACCCATTCTGTTAGCTTAGCACACGATCGTTTAGTATTCTGCTATTGCTTTCTTCATGACTTGTACATGTTCCTATGACTATGAGATTATGCAACTCCCGTTTACCGGAGGAACACTTTTTGTGCTACCAAACATCACAACATAACTGGGTGATTATAAAGGTGCTCTACAGGTGTCTCCGAAGGTACTTGTTGGGTTGGCGTATTTCGAGATTAGGATTTGTCACTCCAATTGTCGGAGAGGTATCTTTGGGCCCACTCGGTAATGCACATCACTATAAGCCTTGCAAGCAATGCAACTAATGAGTTAGTTGCGGGATGATGTATTACGGAACGAGTAAAGAGACTTGCCGGTAACGAGATTGAACTAGGTATTGAGATACCGACGATCGAATCTCGGGCAAGTAACATACCGATGACAAAGGGAACAACGTATGTTGTTATGCGGTTTGACCGATAAAGATCTTCATAGAATATGTAGGAGCCAATATGAGCATCCAGGTTCCGCTATTGGTTATTAACTGGAGATGTGTCTCGGTCATGTCTACATAGTTCTCGAACCCGTAGGGTCCGCACGCTTAAAGTTAGATGACGGTTACATTATGAGTTTATATGTTTTGATGTACCGAAGGTTGTTCGGAGTCCCGGATGTGATCACAGACATGACGAGGAGTCTCAAAATGGTCGAGACATAAAGATTGATATATTGGACGGCTATATTCGGACACCGGAAGTGTTCCGGGTGATTTCGGAGAAAACCGGAGAGCCGGAGGGTTACCGGAACCCCCCCGGGAGAAGTAATGGGCCATATGGGCCTTAGTGGAGAGAGAGAGGGGCAGCCAAAGGTGGGCCGCGCGCCTCCTCCCCCCTGGTCCGAATTGGACTAGGAGAGGGGGGCGGCGCCCCCCTTTCCCTCTCCCTCCCCACTTCCTTCCCCCTCCTAGTAGGAGTCCTACTCCTACTAGGAGGAGGACTCCTCCTTGGCGCGCCTATAGGGCCGGCCGGCCTCCTCCCCTTGCTCCTTTATATACGGGGGCAGGGGGCACCCCTAGACACACAGTTGATCCACGTGATCATATTCTTAGCCGTGTGCGGTGCCCCCTTCCACCATAGTCCTCGATAATATTGTAGCGGTGCTTAGGCGAAGCCCTGCGACGGTAGTACATCAAGATCGTCACCACGCCGTCGTGCTGACGGAACTCTTCCCCGACACTTTGCTGGATCGGAGTCCGGGGATCGTCATCGAGCTGAACGTGTGCTAGAACTCGGAGGTGCCGTAGTTTCGGTGCTTGATCGGTCGGGCCGTGGAGACGTACGACTACATCAACCAAGTTAACGCTTCCGTTGTCGATCTACAAGGGTACGTAGATCACACTCTCCCCCTCTCGTTGCTATGCATCACCATGATCTTGCGTGTGCGTAGGAATTTTTTTGAAATTACTACGAAACCCAACAATGACGCACCAAGGCTCCATGGGTGTTAGAATCATTACTGTGTAATCTAGTTATTGACTCTAGTGCAAGTGGGAGACTGAAGGAAATATGCCCTAGAGGCAATAATAAAGTTATTATTTATTTCCTTATATCATGATAAATGTTTATTATTCATGCTAGAATTGTATTAACCGGAAACATAATACATGTGTGAATACATAGACAAACAGAGTGTCACTAGTATGCCTCTACTTGACTAGCTCGTTAATCAAAGATGGTTATGTTTCCTAACCATGAAAAGAGTTGTTATTTGATTAACGGGATCACATCATTAAGATGAATGATCTGATTGACATGACCCATTCCATTAGCTTAGCACCCGATCGTTTAGTATGTTGCTATTGCTTTCTTCATGACTTATACATGTTCCTATGACTATGAGATTATGCAACTCCCGTTTGCCGGAGGAACACTTTGTGTGCTACCAAACGTCACAACGTAACTGGGTGATTATAAAGGTGCTCTACAGGTGTCTCCAAAGGTACATGTTGGGTTGGCGTATTTCGAGATTAGGATTTGTCACTCCGATTGTCGGAGAGGTATCTCTGGGCCCTCTCGGTAATGCACATCACATAAGCCTTGCAAGCATTACAACTAATGAGTTAGTTGGAGATGATGTATTACGAACGAGTAAAGAGACTTGCCGGATAACGAGATTGAACTAGGTATTGAGATACCGACGATCGAATCTCGGGCAAGTAACATACCGATGACAAAGGGAACAACGTATGTTGTTATGCGGTCTGACCGATAAAGATCTTCGTAGAATATGTAGGAGCCAATATGAGCATCCAGGTTCCGCTATTGGTTATTGACCGGAGACGTGTCTCGGTCATGTCTACATTGTTCTCGAACCCGTAGGGTCCGCACGCTTAAGGTTTCGATGACAGTTATATTATGAGTTTATGAGTTTTTGATGTACCGAAGTTAGTTCGGAGTCCCGGATGTGATCACGGACATGACGAGGAGTCTCGAAATGGTCGAGACATAAAGATTGATATATTGGACGGCTATATTCGGACACCGGAAGTGTTCCGGGAAGTTTCGGATAAAACCGGAGCACCGGGGGGTTACCGGAACCCCCCGGGGGGTTAATGGGCCTCATGGGCCTAAAGTGGAGAAGAGGAGGGGCTGCCAGGGCAGGCCGCGCGCCCCCTCTCCCCCTAGTCCGAATTGGACAAGGAGGGAGGGGCGGCGCCCCCCCTTTCCTTCCTCTCCTCTCTCCCTTCCTTCCCCCTCTCCTACTTGGACAAGGAAAGGGAGGGGAGTCCTACTCCCGGTAGGAGTAGGACTCCTCCTGCGCGCCTCCTACTAGGGCCGGCCGCACCCCCCTTGGATCCTTTATATACGGAGGCAAGGGGCACCCCTAGACACACAAGTTGATCCACGTGATCATATTCTTAGCCGTGTGCGGTGCCCCCTTCCACCATAGTCCTCGATAATATTGTAGCGGTGCTTAGGCGAAGCCCTGCGACGGTAGTACATCAAGATCGTCACCACGCCGTCGTGCTGACGAACTCTTCCCCGACACTTTGCTGGATCGGAGTCCGGGGATCGTCATCGAGCTGAACGTGTGCTAAAACTCGGAGGTGACGTAGTTTCGGTGCTTGATCGGTCGGGCCGTGAAGACGTACGACTACATCAACCGCATTGTGCTAACGCTTCCGCTGTCGGTCTACAAGGGTACGTAGATCACACTCTCCCCTCTCGTTGCTATGCATCACCATGATCTTGCATGTGCATAGGATTTTTTTTGAAATTACTACGTTCCCCAACAGATGGCTCGTGCCACTTGGTCTAGCCGGACCATGTCATGCATCGGTGGACCTCCATGTCTTTGCGTTCCAAGTAGGGGCGACATCTAGCTGGCACCCATACCTGAGTGGTTGAATCGAGATACTCGAAGACAATGTAGCCAACCTATTACTTGGTTCATGGCATCTGAGTGTCATAGCCTCGCCAGTCGCTCCTGAGTGTCACTTATCTTACCTAACGAGATGCGAGTAGGAATTGTTGAATTCCCTGAAAGATAGAGAAGGCAAAAAGCATAGCGGCTCCAACCTCGCACGAGTAAGAGCATTATGGCAGTTGAGCTACTATTGAGTAAGAGCATTGTGGCGGTTGAGCCACTATCGAGTAAGATTCAGTGGTATCTACTTCTTCCCAGCCCCCGGGGGGGTGGGGGTGGGGGGGGGCTAATGGTCTGTTGTAGAGCATACCATGAATTTCAGCGGAGTCTTGAGTGGCGCATGTCAGACCAAACAGGGCGGTCCCAACCAACATCATGGAGGAACAACATCACATATCTTTTTGGAACCAAGTATTAGGTCTCGGTGCCTGACACCTCTTGTTAGGGGTTCAACTTGTGCCCCATGGAGGGCCATGACCGCCCTTCATTCAGGCTTGGCTCGAGCAGCCAGGGACCATGGAGGTCAGCTACATGTACCGATGTACTCATGGTTGATGGCGCCCGAGTCCTGAAGGTTTTAGTTCTCGCCTAGTGCCCATAGGGGGTTCGCCTATCGGGTGCCATTGTCACACCCGAGTTTTGCATGGTTTCACAGAACACCCAAATGCTTCTATGGCACGTTAGGGTTCCTGCCGCTCCAACATCTCGAATTGGTTGGGCGGGAGGACCGAAAAGGTGCATCCCTTGGTCTCGCCTCGATCTTTGAGGTGGGGTCGTCAATCCATTGTCTTCCTAACAGTCTTCGAGAGGTCATGCATGTCCCGGGGGGGGGGGGGTCGGCGCTGATGCATGGCACCCGATAGGATGTGACGCTTGGGGTTTTTTCTCGCACCCCTATGTAAAATTGGGGAAGGGCTGTGAAAAGGTGTGTCCTTGTACCCGCAAATTCACCCGCACCACGCCCCCTCATAGTACCGCGCTCCGGCCGAACTCGTCGTGCTCCGGGCTCACATCATGGTCGTCGTCGCTCGCTTGATCTTCCTGTCCAGCGACCGCCGCCACTCGTTCTGCCCACCGCCGTTGGCCCGGCTCTAGGTCTGCGCTCCACCCACCTCTTCTTGACGCCATGGGTTGCCCTCCGACGCAATGCGTGGTGCGAAGGAGTATTAGGCGGCAATGGCGCAGCGTCGATGGAGTCCATCTTGACAGCCGAGCAACTGCAAATCTATCAGTGATGTTAGTGATTGTGAAAAAAATGATAATAACAACAGAAGAAGTGGTAGGATTTAAAAGTCTATTATGCCCTTTGTCCCAAAGAATGGTGCGTATTAGATTTTTATTCACAGAAAAATCTTGTAAATTTTGATCAAGCTTATAGATTTCTTAGAATGCAAAATCAATATTATTAGATTCATTATAAAATATATTTTCATATGATACATATTTGATATTGTAGACATAGATAATTTTCTCAATAAATTTGGTTAAAGTTCGTGAGATTGACTTTCAATACACGTGGGTTGGCAAGTTTCGGTGCAAACTGAAATTGTGTAGAACCAAAGAAGCGAACCGATCGTCTTTGCCATCTGCCGTCTGCCGTCTCCTTCCAACCCCCGGTTCTTTCCCCTTTGCCATCTGCCGTCTGAAGTCTCGAGCGCACCCTGTTCCTACTCCGCTCCGCCGAGACCTCGCCGCCGGCGACTCGGGATCTAACCCCTACACCTACACCTACACCACAACGCACTGAAGAACAAGGCGCAGTAACAGCAGAAATGGTGCTGATCCCTCTCATCCGGGATTACATCGACCGCATGCTCCAGGACATCTCCGGCATGAAGGTCCTCATCCTCGACCCCCAAACCGTACGTACGCGGCCCCCGAAACCCTAGCCCTGGCAGGCCTCTGCTCCTCCCCATTTTTCTCACCAGATCCGCGGGCTCGTTCCAGGTGGGGATGGTTAGCGTAGTGTACAGCCAGTCGGATCTCCTGCGGAAAGAGGTGTTCCTCGTGGAGACGGTCGACGACGCCTCCAGCTCCAGGGCGTCCATGGCGCACCTAAAGGCCGTCTACTTCCTCCGCCCGTCCTCTGACAACGTCCAGAAGCTTCGCCGCCACCTCTCCGCGCCACGATTTGCCGAGTGCCACCTCTGTGCGTTCTTGATCCCCATTTGCTATATTCAACCCGTGAACTTGCTACATTCCTATCAGTTCACGTCTTTTCTGTGTGTTTTACTTTGAGAAGATCAGAAGAGTTGATTGCGATGGGGATGCAAACAATTTGGTAGACAACCCCAACAAAAAGAAAACCAGCACATGAAGTTTGGGGCAAACAAGATACTAAAGCAACTACTCAAGACTACTTGCTCTTTTCTGGAAACATTTTGCCCACCCTACTGTCTTAAGAAGTTTTTAAAGTTATGGGTAACTAGAAATAATAAAATTAATCAAATACAATGTAGCAGTTTGGGTGATAGCGTCGTACCTTGTAGCGGGGTCTGAAAGAGGGATGAATGCTTGGCTTGTCGCAGCAGAGTTTTGCTGATTTTGTTCATTTATTGTTTGTTTCCTTGCAGTCTTCTCCAATATATTGAAGATTCCACAGATTCAGGTGCTTGCCGATTCTGATGAGCAGGAGGTTGTGCAGCAAATTCAGGTTTATGTCGTTTATGATTGTAATACACATTGGAATGAAGTGTTTGAGAGTTGAAAGGGAGGATGAAGTTGGTATATGAATGCTGTTTTGTTTTGCAGGAGTTCTATGCTGACTTTTGTGCCATCGATCCTTTCCATTTCACTCTGAATATACACAATAACCACATCTACATGCTTCCAACGGTGGTTGATCCTCCTGGCATGCAAAGCTTCTGCGATCGAGCTGTTGACGGCATCGCTTCTGTCTTCCTGTCTCTGAAGCGTCGCCCTGTTATTAGATACCAAAGGACATCAGATGTCGCAAAAAGGATTGCACAAGAAACTACGGTGGGTCCACTGTCAATATTAATATTACTACATGGAGACCATGAAAAAAAAACCATCAACTTAGGATTTCAGCACATGTCAATATTAAATATTACTACATGAAGCATTGTAGAGAAATCTTTTTACATGCTTATCCCAATGATTGAAACTGTTGAAAGATCACTGTCAACTATTATATTTTTGTTACTCTAGCACATCTTCAGTTGTTAACTCACTAGAAAACAGAAACACTTAACCTTTATACAGTAGTGATGAACTGATGATGCCTCATGCCTACACTGACATATGGTTCTTTTCATACTCTCTTGATTATTCTGTTCATATCTGCTTTCTGTGCTGTGATCCACATCACTTATGCCCGTCCGATTGTACTTCCATTGTTTGATCTTGAAGGCACAGTTACATATAGCCTCTAATTCCTCCCAAGCGATATGTTCATCTCTGCACACACTGCCAGCTAGTCCTAGGTGGATTTTTGTGCAGTTCTTACTGAAAGCTTGAATTTCTTTTATACCTTTTCATTATTTATTAATGATCTTAAGTCACACAACGTGAATCTGGGCTTTTATTGTTAGAGCATGTTAGAATGGTTTAGTTATTCTGCACTTTGTCTTCAGTGAGCTGGAGGATTATGATCAATGAAATTTGTATCGATTGTAAGTTTGTCTCAGATATGTATTCTCCGAGACTGCTTAGAATTGTTGAACCAACAATGAGATTACGAAGGGAGTTAGTATGGCTCTGACCTGTTGAACCAACAATGAGATAATGAGAATACAACCAAAAAGTTGTAGTTAAATTTTATTCATGTACTCCCTCCGTTCCTAAATATAAGTCTTTTTAGAGATTCCAATATGAACTACATACGGAGCAAAATGAATGAATCTACACTCTAAAACATGTCTATATACATCTGTATGTAGTCCATATTGAAATCTCTAAAAAGACTTATATTTAGGAACAGAGGGAGTAAAAGGGTGGAGTGGTACGAGTATAAGGGCAGTAGTTTTCATGTGGCATTTATCCAATTGAGTGCCTCTGGGTGGCATTATGTTACAATCATTGGTCAATTATGCATGTTTTAGAGAATTTTCATGATAAACTTCACATTCTACAAACGTGAGTAGGAAGAAGTGCAATTTATAGAAGTAGAGGAACATTGAAAATATTTTCTGTGCCAAAAAATGTACACAATTCTGTATCATAATTATGCCTTACTTCTGTTTTAAGGATTTTGTGATGCCATTGTGACTTCTGTTTGGAATACTTGTTGCTGAAGCACTTACAATTTGGAATGTGCAGAGGTTGATGTATGAGCAGGAAAGTGGCCTGTTTGATTTTAGACGAACTGAAAACTCTTCCTTACTATTGGTGATTGACAGAAGGGATGATCCTGTTACTCCGTTACTTAATCAGTGGACATATCAGGTACTCTAAAAGATTATAATCTGTGGCTGTTTTGTATGTACTTTTCTGTTGATTTCTTTACACATTTGAATTCATAGGCGATGGTCCATGAGCTTATTGGAATTGAGAACAACAAAGTTGATCTTAAGGAGTTCGCTAATGTACCTAAAGATCAGCAGGTTGAGAAGTGTTGAATTCTTCTTTTCATACTGTGTTAAAACACTGCATGAACTTTCTTTAAATATGATTGATGTGAAATATGCTCATATAGGAGGTGGTTCTATCAGCAGTACAAGACGACTTTTTTAGAGTGAACATGTTCGAGAATTTTGGAGACCTTGGTATGAATGTCAAAAGAATGGTAGATGACTTTCAACATCTTTCAAAAAGCAGCCAGAATTTTCAGAGTATAGGTAAGTGATATGGATTTTTGCTTTTGTTGTTTCCCATGAAAGAAATGGATCACGGAGAAATTGTGTCTATTTACCTAGTTTTTTTCATTTCATTTTTAATTTCACACCTTATACTTAAATATTGTCTTCTTATCCCCAACTAGTTAGTTACTAGTAGTCCGTGTCAGTTTAGGCTATGTTTCTATTATGCGATGCATCCCTTATATATAAAGTGGCGTAGGCTGCAGCTTAAAGAAGATTAGGCTCCATGTACAGCAGCAACCCAGGTTGCCAGAGTTCGCCACCACAGCCGTCCAGAAGCCCAAGTAACCTCACCCTCGCCCTGAAATCCAGCACGAGTACTACCTTCGAAATCTTGGATGTGACAATACGGTTTGTCACTTTGCACAATACGGTTTGTTGGTTTATAGTCTGAAATACATATATACGGTGGCGCTATTCTATGCGAGCGCGCATAATTGTGCATCGTGCGCTCCGGCCGGTGCTAATTAGGCGGGCGGGCGCGCGTCGCACGCCGAGGGGCCTGCTATCTGCTGCTGCTAATTGGGTTGAGGGTAACGGCCTATGTAGAAAAAAAGTAACACATTTAATTTTATTACCATGTGTCGCCCGCGTACCGGGATTCTGTTGTCACTGTTTATTGGCAGCAACGGGGATGTAGAGATGGTAATGGATGTGATTCAAGAGACGTTAGTGGACGCGCTACAGTCATTATTTATTGGCGGTAATGGGATGGTGGGGATGGTAATGGATGAAGATTGTTTACTAGGCAATGATTCCTAGATGGTTTGTATGTAAACGTAGTAAAGCCTTGCTAACAAGTAGTAACGAATTACCAACGGAATGGAAGGTAATGGATGGTACTGAAAAAGTAATTACCAATGAGGCGCACAACTAGTAAACGAATTACTAAACTATGATGGAGTAGATGGTAATGAAAAAATAATTACCAACGAGGCGCAAAGGTAGTAACAAATTACTACACTATGATAGAGTCGATGGTAATAAAAAAAATAATCACCCACCAAGCGCACAAGTAGTAACTAATTACTACGCTATAATGGAGTCGATGGTAATAGTTGGTAGTGAAAAGATAATTACCAACGAGGCACACAAGTAGTAACGAATTACAGCACTATGATGGATTCGATGGTAATGAAAAAAATAGTTACTAATGAGGCCCATGGTAAACCTAGTAAAACCAGGCCTATATGTAGTGTGGTGATAGTAACTCGTTACTAGTGTTTTTCCGCGGAGGAACGTGGGCCTGCTTAAGCGTGTGGACGCGCCACTGGTAAGGTCGTTACGAGAGATTCTAGTGCGCGCTTAGGAATTAGAGCATCCACTGGTTCGGTCGATGGGCGGCCTGAGTGTAGGCTAGGTTATAATGCGCGCACGCTGAGTTTAGCACGTATATATATCTGTGTCTGTGTGTGTGTGTTTTGTGCTTTGTTTTAAACTCTGAATGCCTGATATGCTAATGTCTTGTAGATGATATGGCAAAATTTGTGAGCAACTATCCTGAATATCGAAAGACACATGGAAATGTGACAAAACATGTTGCTTTGGTGAGCGAGATGAGCAGAATGGTGGAGGAAAGGAAGCTTATGCAAGTTTCGCAGACGGAACAAGAGCTAGCATGTGCAAGTGGACAAGCTGCAGCCTTCGAGGTATTCATTTGATGCCCGGAAACTATTTCACGCCTTTCAGGGTAACCTGGTCTTGGTATAGCTTGATTTTACAGCAACTCCCTCTGTCCCGTAATATAAGAGTGTTTTTTACACTATAGTGTCACAAACATTGTTATATTATGGGGCGGAGGGAGTAGTTATCAAAGTGTAAAGCTGCTTCTATGTTTGTGATGTAAGACCGCTAACTTTTACATCTCAAATATTGCTTTGTTGTTGAACACCCCCCCCCCCCCCCCTTTTTTTTTTTTTTTTTTAACCCCCCCCCCCCCCCCTATATATGTATATATCGTTTTGAACCCATTCTACTCTTGTTGTTGCTTTGACCACTTTCATTAGCCATGTAAGTCGAATTGTGCCTCCCCTTAGAAGCAGCTTAAGGAGTTGATTCAAGCTATACCTATTCTTGGAACTGCTGACCTATCTGTTGACTTGCTCATTAAGATAGAAATACATTATGTATGACAAGGCTCATTTGTCTGATCAGTTTGATGCTAGTTGAATTAATGTGAGTAGGGTTTACTCCACGGAGAAACTGACCAGTTGATTATTTTTGCCAACCATTGACCAGTTGCTTTTTTGCAGGCTGTTACTTCCTTACTTAACAATGAAAGTGTATCTGATATTGATCGTTTGCGACTTGTAATGCTCTATGCTTTGCGGTATGAAAAAGAGAGTCCAGTTCAGCTGATGCAGCTTTTCAACAAATTGGCTTCTCGCTCTGCTAAATACAAGTCGGGGGTATGTGAACTGTACTAGTTCTTGTGGTAGAACATTTCTCCTTGTTTTCTTCTATTGCACATGTTGCTTTATTTCTTTTTCAGTTAATGGTCTTTCTAGTTCTTTTTTTCGAGAAAACGCAAAAGCTTTGCGTTTCTTTTCATTGAAAAGGAGAGATTCAGTTACAATCATCCGATGATGTGCGGATTACAGCCGGTTAATTAGTGCACATCCCAGGTTTGGGGCAGCACAAGTCGGAGGCCAGGTGCCCCAGCTGCTGCCCATGAGCGGGCCTCGTCCTTAATGCTATCTAGGAGTGTGTTGAGGGAAGGCATCGCATTGTCAAAGACGCAGCTGTTTCGGTGCTTCCAGACCATCCATGGTACGAGCAACGCAACAGATTTCAGGGCCTTGCGCAGGGTCGACGGCGTGTCTTCGTTGGCCTGTCTCCACCAGTCCGTAAGCGATGGCTCCTGCGAGGGGATCGGGGCCGGGATGCGTAGCCAGGCCAGGGTCTCGTGCCATGCCTGACGGGCGAGGGGGCATTCCAGCATGAGGTGTCGCGCCGTTTCTGGCTGCTGGTCACATAGGAGGCAGCGGGGGTGATGCTGGAGGCCATGGCGAGCCAGCCTCTCAGCCGTCCAGCATCGGTCCTGGTTGGCCAACCAGTGGAAGAACTTGACTCGCGGCGGCGCCCAGCATTTCCAGATCAGCTTCCGTGAGTGGCAGGCCGTTGCTCCATGGAAGGTCGCCGTGTAACAGGACTGCGCAGAGTAGTTGCCGCTCGCCGTCCAACGCCAGATCAATTTGTCCGGTGCGGTGGAAAGCTCGGTGTGCTGCATGATCTGCCAGAGTTGCAGATACTGACCAATCTTGTGGAGACCGGGGTTTCCTTGGATGTCTCTTGCCCAAGAGTTACCATTGAGCCCATACGCCACAGTTCTCGTTGTCCGTCGTCGCTTGGGTATGCAGCCGTAGAGATTAGGCATGAGCTCACGCACGGATTGGCCGCCGATCCACCGGTCCTCCTAGAGCAGGGCGGACAGCCCATTCCCGAGGATCGTGAACGTGGAAGCCCAGAACAGGGCTCGTTCCATGGGCGAAAATTGGAGGTCGAGCCCTTGCCATGCTCGCTCCGGGTCCGTTCTGGAGAACCATAGCCAACGTAGTCTCAGGGCGAGGCTGGCACGCTCGAGGTCTCGCACGCCAAGGCCCCCAAGCTCGATGGGGCGGCACACTCTGCTCCAGTTCACATGGCAGTGTCCACCATTGGCAGCGGCACGTCCAGCCCAGAGGAAGCCGCGCTGGATCTTCTCGATCTGCTTGAGGGTTTTTTTGGGGGGCGCGAATGCGAGCAGTTGGTGCACTGGGATGGCACACAAGACTGACTTGACCAACGCGAGGCGCCCGGTTTTGGTCATCAGCCAGGCCTTCCAAGTCGGCAGGCACGCGCCGACCGCATCCACCATGGGCTGCAGCTGGGCGGCAGATGGGCGGCGTGTGGACATGGGTATGCCGAGGTAGGTGATCGGGAGGTTCGCCACCGGGCAGCCGAGGTGCGCGATCATCTCCGTGGCCACTTGGTCGCCGTGCAGGATGGTGGCGGAGCTTTTGGTGAAGTTCACCTTCAGGCCGGAAGCCCTGCCGAACAAGGCGAGGATTTCCCTGATCGCAGTGGTGTCCTCCGCCGTGGCATGACAGAAGACCATGACATCATCGGCATAGAGGGAGATCGCCGGGATGTGACGCCGTGGGTGTAGAGGCTGCAGGATGCCCAGGCTGTGTGCGCGTCGTAGGAGGCGTCCCAGGGTGTCGACGGCGAGTATGAAAAGCTGCGGGGACAGTCGCCCTGCCGGAGCCCTTATGGGGGGGGGGGCTCGCCGTTCAGGAGAATGCGCGTGCTAGCAGGGGACAGGAGGATGGCCGTCCACTCCAAGAATCTGTTCCCGAATCCATACCGCCGCAGCACCTCAAAGAGGAAAGGCCATGATAGGGAGTCGAAGGCGTGCGTGAGGTCGAGCTTGAGCATGACTCTCGGAGCTCCCAGTTGGTGCAGCAGCTTGAGTGATTGCTTGACAAGGACGTAGTTGTCGTGCAGGCTCCTTCCCGAGATGAAAGCATTTTGGTTGCGGCTAACCAAGTGGTCCAGTTTGGCCCCGAGGCGGATTGAGAGCACTTGGCGAAGATTTTGGCCACGAGGTGTATCAGGCAGATCGTCCGGTAGTCGCGTAGCCCATGAGCGTCGGCGTTCTTGGGAAGCAGCGTCAGCAATGCCTGGTTGAGCTTGTAGAACCCCCTTCCTCGCAGGTCATATAGTTGCTGGAACACATCGAGGAAATCCTGCCTGATGATGGTCCAGCACGCGCGTAGGAATTCTGCTGTGAACCCGTCGGGACTCGGCGCCTTGCGAGCGGGGAGACTTTTGACAGCCTCCCAGATCTCCTCCGCGCTGAATGGCGCGTCGAGGTCCGCAAGGTCAGTCGGCTCAATGAGCCGAGACAGGTCCAGGGCGTGCTCTCTGGTGGTTGCCGTACCAAGCAAGGCCTCAAAGTGAGCAAAGGCTGCCTTCGCCATGTCAGTGTGGTCCGTGAGCACTCTGCCGTCCGCGATCAGGCTGTATATGTGGTTCTTCTGCCGACGGAACGAGCACTGTCGGTGGAAGAAACCGGTGCTAGCGTCGCCGTCTTTGAGGTTGGCGATGCGGGAGCGCTGCCGGGCGATCGTGCGCTCCATGGAAGCGAGCCCAAGATAGGATATCTTGAGCTGCTTACGGAGCCAAGCCTCCGGTGGCGAGAGGTTGCGTGATTCCTGGGCGTGGTCGAAACGCGAGATGAGTTCCCGTGAGATCGCAAGTTTGTCCTTGGTATTGCCCGTGGACCTGGAGCTCCAGCTGGTAAGGCGCGCCGCCGTCGCTGGGAGCCGTAGCATGAGCCGGTGGAAGGGATCGGCGTGGTGTGTAGAGCCCCATGCCGTGGTCACCCATCCAGGTGAAGCCAGTACTCCTCAAAGTGAAACCGGCTGTGCGAGTTAGGCGTGGGTGAGCAGTCCAGCAGCAACGAGGCGTGGTCTGACACCACAGCCGCGAGGCATCGGAGGTGGCATCCGCTGTGCGCGTCCTCCCAATCAGCGGTGCAGAGCACACGGTCGAGCTGCACGAGAGTCGGCGGTGATTGCTCGCTGGACCATGTATAGCGCCGCCCGTTGAGGTAGATCTCTTTGAGCGCGAGGTCATTGGTGAGACGGCGAAATTTGCCCATCATACGCCGGTTGATGTTGCCTGTGCTTTTGTCGTCGTCGCAGAGGATGAGATTGAAGTCGCCGCAAACCATCCATGGTTCAGGGCACGCGGCTCGGATCTCGCGAAGCTCCTGCAAGAAGGCGACCTTGTCGGCATCTTCCTGGGGTCCGTATACCACCGTAAGCCACCAAGGTGTGCCTGTGACCGTGGTCACCTTAGCGGTAATCGCATTGGTGGTGAACATTGGGTCCGTGATGGTCACGGCCCTGCTCTTCCACTCCAGCAAGATGCCGCCCCGCGTGCCATCGGCTGGGAGGTACGTGTAGTCATCGAACTCGGAACCAAGCGCATCCAAGACAATAGCCGAGTAGATCAACTCCATTTTCGTTTCTTGAATGCATACAATGGAGGCCCTGGTGGTGTCCAGCAGCGACCGGATAGCATGTCGCCGAGCCCGCGCGTTCATGCCGCGCACATTCCAGATAGCGATCTTAAGGCCGTGATCCATGGGAACGGGATCGACGGGTAGACGCGCGTATACTGGACTAGCCTTCGCATGCAACGTCGACGCCGCCGGTCGCAGCCGATGCCATGCAGACTGGGATCTCACGGTCAACCAGTGTGGCAATGGCCTTGAGGACCGTCAGGGGTAGCGGTGCCGCGAACATGCCGTCGTAGGCTTTCATCTCAGCGGCAGTGATCTTCTGATCGATCCCTATGATCCCAAGGGTGCGCAGGATTTGCACGTGGGCGCGCCGCTCCGCCGTGGAAGGGGCGCTCGGTTGGCAGGTCATAACTGCAGATCGTCCACGACGAGGGGCGAAGTTGAGGGGTCGGCGTGGTTTCTTTCCCGGGGCCGGCAGGGCGGCGTTGAGGTGTTTCGTGGCGGTGGCCAGAAACTCTCCAAGGGTCCAGGGCCGTGGTGTGGTGCGGCCCCGGGATTGCCGCAGCGTAATTGGAGGCGATGCGAAGCGGCTCGGCGTGCGGCCACTTGGGCCTTGGTTTGTCGCGGCCCCAGCGTTTGGAGATAGCTGGTCTTCGGTGGGCAGCAGTGGGGGAGGTGTAGGCGTGGGCCGCTGCAGAATCACCAACGGGCCTGCTGGGCTGCGGGGAGGCGGCCCATCAGCATGGGCGGGAGGGTTGGCGCCGAGGGGGGGCGTTTCCCCGCCCGAGGCAGCGCGTGTGGGGTTGGTGGCGGCGGACTGGTCAGCGGAATCCAGCCCCACCTCTGGCTCGGGTGGGGCGATATCTCCACTTTGTCCCGACCGGGTCTCTGGCGGTGCAGATCCCTCCTGCGAGGCGACAGGCGCGCAACTGCCAGGGGCCAGATGAATTGCACTTTAACACATCATTGAACCATTTCTTCTATTTCTCTCCCTGCGTCCCATAATATAGGATGTTACTAGAACCGATATATCGGTTGTAATAAACCTTATATTATGGGACGCAGGGAGTACCTTCTTGCTGGCCAATGGACTGAAAGTGCTGATCCATTGTTTGCCCTGGCTACAGCCAATATGATATTGATTGTTTTCTGAATTCTAAATACCAAAGTTGAAGCAGCACAAGGTTGTGGAGGAGCAACTCCACCTTGCTGGTACAAAGTGTTGAAGGAACTACTTCAACGTGATGTGCTCGATATCACTCTAGAGGCGTTAGGCCGATATGGCTGCATGAGTGCAATACTAAAACTCCTAGAATACAAGATCTAAGATCTTAAGATAAGAACATGAAGCTCTTTTAAGTGTAATTGGTACATAGTTTGAGTTACAAACCTAGAGGTGAGGGCTTCTATGTGTAGGCTTTGTGAAGCCTTCACATCTCAGCTTCTACTCCTATGTTTTTAAAGCGTCCCTAAGGCGATGCCTAGGCGTCGAAGCGCTCCCCCTCCGCTTTGGAAAATCGACCGCTTTGGGCGCCTAGGCGTCCAAAGCGCCCGCCTAGGCGTCGCCTAGGCGCCAAAGCGCCCCCCCTCCCTAAGGCGGTAAGGCGTCGCCTTAAAAACATAGTTCTACTCATAGCTAGAAGACTCTAGAAAATACTAACTCCGTCCCAAAATGTCTCAAGTTTAGTACTTATTTTGGGACGGAGGGAGTATATTACTTAGAGGTCAAGACATCTCAGCTTCTACTCATAGCTAGAAGACTCTAGAAAATATTACTTAAAGGTCAAGACATCTCAGCTTCTACTCATAGATAGAAGACTCCACTTGGAGGGAGTATTACTTAAAGGTTAAGAAAACAAATACAACAACATATGACTGAAGGACCAACTTATCTAGAATGGAGTAGAAATATGTAGAAGTCAATTTGATTTCTGTTTTTTTCTCTCTCTCTCTACTGTTCCTTACAATTATCCCATAGTTCTTTGGAACTTGGCCTTGAGTGCTTGTTCTGGATGGTAGAGAGTCAAGTCTGCAACATTGAGTGTGTTGGATATACCCATCTTGCTTGGAAGATATATCACATAAGCATTATCATTTATCTTATTTAAAATAAGGAATGGGCCATACTTTCTTTGTCCAAGTTTCCCATTGAACACCTAAAGGTAGCCTTTCTTTTCTGAGATGTACTATCATCTTATCACCTTCATAGGAGGAGGATTTCATCCTCCTTTTGCAGCCAGCTAACTGTATGTACTTCTGATTTTGTGCTTCCAAAACACTGCAAATTTCTTTGAATAATCTATTGTAGTTACCAGCAAAGTACAATGCTGATTTTGAGTCCCCCCTTGATGGTAGCTTCACCAGTTCCACCACATGTGTTGGAACTTTAAAGAGAAAATAACTCCTGCTTGGAGTTATTGGAGAACTCAGCAAAAGATAAAGAAAAATCCCATTGTTCCTTTCTTTCCGCACATATGCAACAGACCATATTACCCAAAAACTTCTGCGACATTTCTGTTTGTGGATGTACAGTACTAGAAGATTTTAATTCAGTGTTGAATTGCGTCCACCAAGTGAGCCAAAATGCAGCAAGAAACTTTCTATCACGATCTGAGACGATTGACCTTGGAAAACCATGAAGTCTGAACAGTGAACACTTCACGGAAGAGTAGTTTTGTTACATGATGAGCATCCGTTGTCTTGTGGCATGGAATTAAATGAACCATTTTAGAGATCTGTTGGCCACCACAAACAGATCAATCCCTCGTCCTGTTCTTGGCAAGCCCAGGACGAAGTCCATACTCCATAGAGATGTCCTCCCATGGAGCAACAGGAACATGCAAAGGCATGTATAACCATGTGTTTTGGACCTAGCCTTTGCAAGTTTCACATATGGGGCACCTTTGGACAAACTCTCCAGCACCTCCTTTTAGTTGTGACCAAAAGTAACGAGCCTCCAGGTTAGCTAATAGTATCGTCGCGTCTAACATGGCCACTAAGATAACTTAAATGGAGCTTTCTGATCAGCTTGTCACATAGGGTGTGTTTGGTAGCTGTTCTCATCCTAGCATGGCCGTTCCCCTTTGAGACATGCTGAGTACATGCAACTGCTGATGTTTGGTTGCTCTGTATGTGCTGAGACATGCTGAGTTGAGACTTTGTTTGGTAGCCTGCATCTGGTTAGATATGCTGGGCTGAGACTCTGTTTGGTGGCCTGTATTTGAGGTAGATGCGGTTACTTCCTCTTAAGGTTGTAAGGATACCACAATAGTTACAAACACATGATAAAGAAAAATTGTGTGCACAATTAAATGGAGTTTTTGGCGCCAATACAACATTCAACCAATATTTCAACTATATGTAAATATGAAAAAAGAACACATTCAACACTTAACTAATAATAGGCATTACAAAAAGGATAGAATAACACAACATAGGATCAATTGTATTAGCGCATCTGAAAATAAGTCTGCCATGTCTGAAATTGATCAAATCTCTGAAATTTATACATATACATACTACTTTACTAGATGTGCTCTATCTCTGAAATTAGCACATCTATGAAACTTGTGTAATAGTGCCATAGTGTCCTACGACTTTGTACAAAATTGTGCTCTGCACAATGGCCGGAAATTCGAGCTAGTACGCACACAGCAAGCACAGACGGCTGGATCCATGCACATATGGCGCCGACGAGCTTGGATGGCGGCGAGCAGACGAGGCGTCGACCTAGGGCAGCGGTGACCTGGGACGGAGGCAGCAACCAGGGCCGGCGAGGGAGAACTTGGATGGGGGTGGCGGCGATGGTCACGGGGCGGCAACCAGGGATCCGGCGAGTGCGCTTTGGTTGGCCATTGTTGCGGGAGAGGGAGAGAGAGTCGAGAGAGTGGCGGCGGTCATGGGGGAATTTTCCGTTTCGGGAGGTAACCCTAGCTAGTGGTGGGTCGTGGGGAGATTTTTTCGGAGCCCCGAGGGAGCATGGCTGAGGAGCTAACGTCCATCTAGGTGTTCGCAAGTGAGCATGGCTGAGGGCCCTTTTTACCATGAGTTGGACATAGCTGAGGAGAGCTCATAAACCCTACCAAACAGTGAAAAGTGGGTTGGATAGGGAACTTTTAAGCTCATGCACCCCCATGCATCCTACCAAACACACCCATAGTCAGCGGCGGACCTAGCCCACTGGGCCAGGGTGGGCCAGCAGTGCTACTGTACATATACATTTATTTTTTGCTTTTCTCCTATGGTATAAAAGCTGTTTCCAAATCTCAGGGTGGGCCTACCTCCGCCACTGCCCATAGTGAACTTCTTGGGATGCACAGACGATCATTCTTGAAGAGATAGTCATCTTGCACCAAATAATCTTCACCTGATGGCTGGCCCCTAATGTGGGGGGAGACTTATATAGGATCGGACCTTTAGGTGAGATCGTAGGATCAACACCAAAATTTCATATTTAGACAATCCGAAAAATTCTGATATTTTTTGACAACATACCTGCGAGGTATGTTTACAACTCTAAAAAAATCAGCTCCAAACTTGATCTACAGTAAGAGATTCAAAAAAGACAAATGTAACTATGAATAGTGTCAGGCTGGAGTGAACAGTATTTGACACTATTCACAATTTCACATCCGATTTTGTCTTTTTTGGTTCTCTAAGCGTAGTTCGAATTAGAAGCTAAATTTTTTAGAGAATGTACATCAAACATGGATGTGTGTCTACAAAAAAATTCAGAATTTTTGAACATGTTTTGAGTCTTCAAAAAGATTGATCTCACCTAAAGGCAGATCCTATACAAGTCTTCAGTGGAGGTCCAAGTCGGAGCAGAGAAGGGCGGCGATGGAGGGTGTGAGGGGAGCTGGCGGGAGGGGTGGCCGCAGAGGCGTTAGCAGCTGCGGGAGGGGCGACACTGGTGGAGCCTCTCACGTGTGGCTAGATAAGGTCTAACATGGACAGAATATTCAAACTGCAAAAGCCGAGGGTTGATGTATTGCACCCAAGACCTCTACAATATTAAGTTTCATGTACCGAGTAGAACCTAAAGTCCAACTGATGGAGAAGGTTGGGCAATCCACATATATACTTTAACAGTTTTAGCGATAAGTTCTTATATTTTATATCTTCATTTCACCGTATGAACTCCATTATACAGCAGATCTCTAGAATCGATGGTACACATGGTTCTTCACATTCTAGGAAATATAATTTCTGTAAATCAGACTACGCAATATTCCTTGAAGTGAATTAAACATGATGTTAATTAGGCTTGAATACTATAAATTACCTTTTTACTCATGTTTAATAAACATAATTAATGGGATCTTCATCAGTTGTTTGTTTTGTTATTTATACTACAGGCAAAAGATGGAAGTAGTCAGTTGTATTTTTATTGGAGGTTTGGGTAAGTCTAATCTGTGTTACTACTTCTCTATGCAGCTTGTTCAATTCCTGCTTAAGCAGGCTGGTGTTGACAAAAGAACAGGTGACTTGTACGGGAACCGTGACCTATTAAATATTGCTCGCAACATGGCTCGTGGACTTAAGGTTGACACAAAAGTTTGTCCCCACAGTTATGTTACATTTCCATAGCTTGTTCCTTATGCGCTTATTGGTTGCAGGGCGTTGAGAACGTATACACCCAACACCAGCCTCTGATCTTCCAAACAATGGAAGGAATTGTCAAGGGGCGATTACGGGATGCTGACTATCCACTTGTTGGCAACCATTTCCAGCAGGGCAGGTTGGTCAAACATGTGCCGTGTTAAGTGTCTGCGAAACTACTTTCTGTAATTCACTAACTTGGTTTATTGATGGACGTGTACAGTCCGTCCTTGAGCACATCCTACAAAATAAAGCTAAATCATTGACAGGGTACACTTTTGCTTTTGTTTAGTTTTCAAAATGCAACGGGCTAATTTAAAGTGATGGCATCCCCACAGGCCTCAAGATGTTGTGATATTCATTGTTGGTGGGACAACTTATGAGGAAGCAAGATCAGTAGCCCTTTATAATGCAGCAAATCCTGGAGTCCGTTTCTTCCTTGGAGGTTCCGTGGTTCTAAATTCGAAGAGGTATGCACTGTTAACCATCAATCTCCTTGCAATGCTCCATAGTGTGATAACTCTATTTGGTGTTAGATATTTCCTTATTTTATTTTTACTTGTAGTGGAATATTTGGATTACAATTTTTGCAGTTGGTTTCCATTAAATTAGATTTAGATGAGAGGGATCATGGCTTGATGATGTTACCGATGACTTTGCAGATTTCTTGAAAACCTGGGGGAGGCACAAAGAATATCAAAGTCTAGCACTCTATTATGAGCATGCTGTTGTCCCCTCCTGCTCGAGGCTTGCGAGAATGTGATAATTGATAGTTTCACTGCATATATTCAGAGAGAATGCAATTTGTGGTAATTTTTGTAATGTATAGCTTTAGCTGTTAGTGCAATACCACAGCGTATCTATAGAGGGCTCAGCTTCTGTACATTTCACATTTGTTGTGATAACTTTTTACTACCCAGTTGACACGGTCAAGTGAAAAAAAGTGGCTATACCGAAACCTTTCTTGTCTATTTTGATGGAGTACCACACTGTTGTTGCGGATCCTGGAGATAAGTGTGTTTAATCCCCTAAATTATTAGGTTTGGGACACATTCCCTCCGGCCCTTGTTTAGGGTGGTTGTAATGAGAGTATCATAAGTGATATCATGCATGTCAACTAGATTTTTTGAATGACGTGGCACAATTAAATGAGGAAAGAAAGGATATGGTATCATGATACAATTAATAAGGCAACCTAAGATACTAAGGGCCGGTCTTTTTGCTGGCTTTTTTGAGCTTCCAAAATAAGCTGCCTCCTACCTAGCTTATTCTAGAAGCCCTACTAAAATTTTCTTTTTAGAAGCTTATTAATTAAGTCTTAACTACTAGGCTTTTAAAAAACTAAATTTGGTTGGGCTTTTAGAATAAGCTGAAACCAGCTTATTCTAGAAGCTAGCAAAAGAATTGGCCCTAACTTATGATACTATGTTTTATTGATGTAGTATTATATACTAGTATCATATGTATGATAGTATCTGATCTCTTCATTACAACCAGCCTTAGGGGAGATACACATCATGTTGAATTATTATGTTTAGTTTGGGCTTGACCAATGTTGTGTGCTCCGTGGTTGTGTTGGTGTTAGGGCAATTAGAACGTTGTACATCAAACCGCTCCTAAATATCTGAGCGTTGTCAGGCTTTCCCTCCCTCTGTATCTGATCATTCCAGTGGACTGTAGCTCCTCCGGCAACAGCCGCAACCCTTGGATCTCATGTGAGCGGTTTGGATGAAGACTCGCTCCTAAATATTTGAGCGTTGTTAGGCTCTCCCTGTATCTAATCATTCCAGTGGACTATAGCTCCTCCGGCAACAGCCGCAACCCTTGGATCTCCTATGAGCGGTCTGGATGAAGACCCAAAGCGATACACTGGCAACTTTAACTGACTAGCTAGAAGACAGACGATCGGCGTCCGACGGCTGATATTCAACCAGTGACTTGAGCCACCTTTCATTGGTCTTCCCCTGTGCTGTCCAAGCACCTTTTATTTTTAGTAGCTTTTCCTATATTGATAAGCTTGGGATCCCTCCCAGAGAGGCATTGATGTAATCCGAGTTGTAAACCCTAGCTGTCACTGGAGTGATTGGCCTCTACTTTCCTGTTCTTGTAAGAACCCTAGCTAAATTCCTCCAAAATTGAAGTGAGACCCCTCTGAATTTCCTAATGTTCATGTTCGTCAGTGAGTAAGAGTCTGACAATTGGTATCTAGAGCCATCAGTCCTCGGCGACGGGTTAGATCGTGGCATGGGAAGTTCGGTTCGTTGGTGAAATCCTTCCCTTGTTCCGGTTCGGGAGGTGGTGAGCACTAGGCGGCGTAGGCGTCGGTAGACTATTCGAGTGAAGGAAAGGCACGGGCGTGGTTACCAAAGAACTCTTTGCCAGTAAAATCCCACACATCCTTCCTCTCCGGTGCACTACGGCGGCGGGCATTGGCGGTGGTGGTAGGATTTGGTAGTGCGGGTGTGGTTGCCACGGGTTGGTTGTAAAATTTAGCCCCCCCTCCCAGATCTGGGTATGTTGGGTGAAAGTACTCTGCTTTCCCTACACACCTCTCATCCGTGGCTTCACCATCGGATTCGGCAGACACAGATGCCCTGGAACTCAAGTCCTTGCATCTGGATGTCTGTCAACTCCAACAACACCGCATTGCTGATAGTGACATGCATGAGTTCATTGAATTCACCCACTCAATAAATCAGAATTTTGCAGATCTGCAGAGCAGTTTCTCCAAGATCCAATCAAGTTTTGATCGATTTTTTGCTGACCAACCCAATTTTGGCAAACGTTCAACAAATGAGATACTACTCGTCACACCTGAAGATTACACATAGCTAGGGAAATTGGGGTTTCTCCTAGACAAGGCAACATCAACTAAACCTTGCATAAAAACCTAGGAGTGGTTACTACGGTGGTACATGACCAAGCTGCTAAAGAGCAACCAACAGATATCCCACAGAAAAACCCTTACAGACATCCTCACTATGGACAGCTTGCTAACACAACTCAACAAGTTCAGAAACTAGAAAATCCAGTGTACTTGTTTGAAGAAGAAGCAGCTGAGCCAAACAACAAGAACTCTAGACAGGAAGCACTAGCCCTCATGAGCATAAAAGAGGCACTGTCTGTGTTAAACCAGCTAAGCTGAACATACCTGAATTTGTAAGCCAAACAATAAGAACTCTAGACACGAAGCACTAGCCCTCATGAGCATAAAAGAGGCATTGTCTGTGTTAAACCAGCTAAGCTCAACATATCTGAATTTGCGAGTGGAGACACTAAACGTTGGATACAAACGATTGAACAGTACTTTGACACTGCTAGGACACCCCTGGAGCAAAGTACTGAATTTGTTGTCTCATATATGAAAGGAACTGCAGTTCAATGGTGAAGAGGGACTGGTTTCAGTGCTCAAACTCTTCCTTGGCACAGATTTTGTAAATACCTAGGTGACAGATTTGCTGAAAGCTCTATTTGTGACAATGTCAAGAATTTTCATGCCTTGGTGCAATCTGGGACAGTGGGCCAATATATTAAGCAATTTGAGTGATCACTCAATTTAATGAGAAGAGACAATCCAAGCTTACCTGATGATTATTACACAAACAGTTTCATTGTTGGTTTATCTGACTACACTCAAGCTCACCAGTGGTGCAACAAGCCCAAAGATCTACAAGATGCTATGTGGACGGCAAGAAGACTGGAACAAGTGCTAATATGAAGAAGCCTCCTTTCACTCCTTTCTTTGTCAGGAGGCAAGTAAATTTTGACATGACAAAAGCTCATGCGGTTCAAACACCAACACTGCCCTCTAACCAGGCCCTCATACAACAAGCTAGGCAAAAGGCATATGTTTTAGGTGTAAAGAGCCTTGGGAACCAGCTCCGAGAAGTGTGGAAGCTTAGTCAGAGAAAGAGTAAATAGCATAAAACTACTACTTTACAGGCTAAGGTTCCAAAAAACTACCAAAAATTATTTTTTCTCTGATAACTATCAAGTCAAGGGTGGGCTATTTCAAAAAACTCTAATGGTCCAGTGCTTTAATGTTGATCGTTATTATGACAGTTGGGGCCCGCATGTAAGCAAACTGATTGCCGGGCCGTTTGTTTGACTGTTAACTGACATGTGGGAACCACATGTCAGTGTCTCTTTGTCATAATTTAAAAAAATTTCAAAAAAGCAATCAGGTCCCTGTAAAATTTGAAAAAAGCAATCAGGTCCCTGCATACTTAAATAAAAAGCAATCAGGTCCCTGCATACTTAAATAAAAAGCAATCAGGTCCCTCCCCTGCTCAAGCCCGAGAGGAGCTGCGCCGCCGCAGCCGTCGGCGTGCAGTAAGGGCCGCCGCGGAGCTCCTTTCGGCCGCTGCCTCCTCTGCCGGCAAGTTGCGCCTGGAGCCGCCGTGAAGTCCTAGCCGCGCGACCTCTCTCTCCCCTCCCTCTTCCTGGGCGCGGCGGCCCGAGCCCGAGCCCCTGGCCATGGCGCTCGGCCGCGGCAGCGCGTGCTCCTGAGCGCATCGACCTGAAACCTGGCAATGGAGCGCGGCAGCCCGTGCTCCTGGACGCGGCAGCCCTTGCTGCTTACTCCTGGGCGGGGCAACCCTGCTCCTGGGCGCGGCCCCATGGTGCAGCCCTTGCTCGCCTTGCTCCATGGCGCGGCTCGCGGCAGCCCTTGCTCCTGGGTGCGGCGCGTGGTGGAGGTCGCCGTCGGTGAGAGCTCGGGCAAGGAGGAGAGAAGAAAAAATAGGAGGAAGAAGAAACCTCTTACATGTGGGTCCTACAATAAATTAACGGTCAAACAAAACGGTCAACAAACGGATTGTTTAGGAGCTGGTCCGACCTGTCATAAACCGGTTTAAAATGTTAGCAACGAGGAATTTGGGTTTTTTGAAACAGCCGACCCCTGAGTTGGTAGTTATCAGCGAAAAAAAATATTTGGTAGTTTTTTGAAACCCTAACCTGTAAAGTAGTAATTTTATGCTATTTACTCGTCAGAGAAACCAGATGCAAGCTCTACAAGCTCAAGCAGAAGAACAACCTAGAATTGTCTACATGATTGAGAGTGAAGAGGACCTTGTTGAATTTTAAGCACTACAAGGAGAAGAGGAACTCAAAATCTGTATGCATGCTATGATGGGCATTGCACCCACTCCAAATACATTCACTATCAACATAAAAATAGGCTCTCAAATTGCTACTGCCATGATTGATAGTGGCAGCACATCCACTTTTCTGTCTCTAGACCTAGCTGACATAATCTCTTGTCCCACAGTAGCAACAAAAAAAATGAAGGTGCAAGTTGCTAATGGTGAAACCCTATGGACACAATTTATGTGCAAATCCTGCCCATACACAATTCAGGGCCACTCCTTTTCTGATGATTCAGAATTCTGCAACTTGAGAGCTATGCCATAATCCTTGGAACTGATTGGCTCAAGAAGTACAACCCTGAGGAAATGAACTTTATTTTACGACCATGAGAATCACTGATATTACTGGGAAACACATCACCTTTCAAGATGAAACAATGCCCTCCAGTATACGAATGACTGAAACTTTTAACTTCACAAGATTAGTGGACCAACCACGGTGGTGTACTGCTGCTGGTTTCTCCCGTGTCTGAGAAAAACAGTGACAAACCATGACAGTGCCCTCCTGAAATTGAATAAATTCCGAAGGAAATGAGGAATTGTTCAAGGAACCTTCAACTGCACCTCCTGCCAGGTTCCGTGATCGTGCAATTCCTTTACTGTGTGATGCAAAAATCATTAACCAAAGGGCATATATAATTCCTCGCCACCAGAAAGATGTCATGAAAGAACTAATCAAGCAGATGTTGTACAGACACATCATACAACACAGTTCTAGTCCTTACTCCTCACCAGCTATTCTTGTTAAGAAAAACGATGGGACACGGAGGCTCTGGAAAGATTTTAAGAGATTGAATGCCATGACAATTAAGAATAAGTACCCTGTTCCTGTCATTGAAGACCTCTTAGATGAATTATATGGGGTCAAATACTTTTCCTAGATAGACCTAAGGAGTGGATATCACCAAATCAGGATGAGACCTGAAGACATTCCTAAGACAACATTTTCAACTTACATGGGCCACTATGAATATCTTGTTATGCCCTTTGGGCTAACAAATGCAACAGCAACGTGATTCCTATATGTGTGATCTAACATCATAACTATGCGCTTTTCTATCAATTGCCCAACAGTAATTTGTTTACCCATTGTATGATATGTCTTCGAGAGAGAAGCCTCTAATGAAAACTATGGTTTCCGTGTCTACTTTTATCATATATTAAAAATAAACAATACCTTGCTGCAATTTTATACCTTTTATTTTACTTTTCTTTTTATCTATCTATTACTATCAGAATTAATCCTTGCAAGCAACGAGTTCAAGGGGATTGAAAACCCTCTTGCTCGCGTTGGGTGCAAGTATTTGCTTTTGTGTGTGTAGGTGTTGTTGAAGGGAATTTGCTTGGTTTTTCTGTTGGTTCGATAACCTGGTTCTCAATGAGGGAAATACTTATCTCTACTGTATTGCATCTCCCCTCTTCGAGAAAAATCCCAACGCAATTTAGAAGTACCAGCTACCTGAAGATGGCCAGGGGTCCCCTACCTCTCCAACCGCCCGCGTGCGTCACCTACCTTTTCGTCGTGGTCTTCCTTTGCCGTTGTGTGAGTGCAGTGCGTGGGTGGCCATCATGCCCGAGCGGGGCATTGGCGGACAAACATAGAAAATTCGGTGACTAGTGTTAGATTGCCGGCTCTCCTATTACTGTCTAGACGTCAGGATGTGTCCCTGGATGTATTGGATGTAGTAACATCTTACATTAGGGGACGGAGGGAGTACTTTGTGACAATATAGCTAAAAATCCATGTCCCAGTTAAGTCTCAACAACCGATTCAAGAACTCTGTAACAAGTACCGAGCTGTTCTACACAAATCCCAGCAAATTATTCACCATCTCACAAGAAAAATGCATCGCCACTATTGAGCATAACAACATACTGAACATGAATCGCAGTATACAGCTAAAATGTCATACATGTGTCTGGATTGGAGAAGCGTAGTAACATCTGGCGCAATTCCTTGGCCCTGCTTTCAGTCATTAAACGGAAGAACGTTATATTCACCGTCTTTAGTGCTGTTGACCAGCCGAATAACCGTTCCACCAGAGCTACTTCCCATTCGGTTCCTCTCAGCCCTCTGATTTCTACATCTTGGAGGTAATCCAGCACAAGCTCCTCAGATCTCCAGTTTAGTGGCTGATCACATATGCAACCTAGTGGACATGTTTGTACCTGAAATAGGAGTGTATCAGGTTAGTAGCGACTTATTATGCAAAAGGACAAAAAATCAGAAATGTTTTCAGACTGCCTGAGCTCTTCAAGATACGCCACCAACAAAACATACATCAAAACTTTCTGTAAATAAACACAAGAACATGAATGCCTAAATTGCCTTTACAGAAAATAAGCATCGAAGCTTTAGTAGAACACATAGTATGTCCCAACTCCTAGCTCTTAACTGTGTTATGGAGTGACTGGTTCATATCTTGCCTTAAACCCGAGATTGGGCCTGTCATGCAATAACTCACTTAAACATCCACAGCCACGCATTTCCAACAGTCTGCCATCTTTATCGTATCGCTCCAGCAGCGCTGGCGAAGCCCAACCCAGAGGTGACGGTATGAAACAGAGGTGTTATCACACCAACTAGCATAACAGAAGTGGCAGATCAGTAAGAACTACCACGTGGTGTTACAACCAACACAGAGGGCAGCATCCAAAAGGCAGTGCTGATTCCCATTGGCAGCAACTCATATGGTAAATATACCTTTGTGCCCTATAAGGTAAGATTGATTGACGGAGTCAAGAGATGGAGATCTTGGTTTAGCAGCGGCTGCCTGTCCTTTTCTTTCGTGAAAGGTATGATCTAGAGTGTGATTCTGATCCTGTGATTGGGTGCTTGGCGTAGAATGAGTGGAGCATACTAGGAATGCCGAATGCTCACTCAGTGAGGGAGCTCTGTTGGAGAAGAGTGGGACTAGAAAGAGGGAATACCCATGTCAGGCCATGTAAGGCCAATAGGCAATGCAACCTACAAGACCCTCAGTGCAACAACTGGGCCAGCTCAAGACGGTGACTTCAATATGTGCGAACTAGGAGAAAGTCCAACAGTGCACAAAACAACTTGTGCAGTTGTATGATTGTATTTGCATGGCAGTATAGAGCTTAAGGAACGAACCAGAAGAAGTGCTGGCCGGTGCTAATCCATGCATTGCATACATAAGGCAACCAAATCTGAGTTTTAATTCTCCTGCACCATGTCAGTTTGAAGACAAACCACAACCCCACGAGCTTCCCTTGGGCTGGACGTACACGGCATCACGGTTGGCAGGTGGCCAACCGGTGATGCGAGGTGGGTGTGGCGCTGTGATGTGTGTGGCGACGACGATGGTGGCGAGCAGAGACGGGACACGGCTTGTCCTTCTGATGTCGAAGGTCTGGTGCGCCAATGGGTGTGCCTATGATGGTTTCTGGCTTTGACAGAGAAGTCGGAGCTGCGGGCGACGGGGCCACTGCGGCAACGATGACTCCATGAGGGCGGTTTTCAGTGGACGGTGCTCTCCGGATGTTGCGCTAGACTAGGTCGATGCGAGGCTTGCAACTTTCTCCTGTGAAACTCGTCAGAAAAATCGAAGCTGCCATGTCATCGACGCTTCGGTCGACTGTTTGGCGTTTGTGGCCAGGTCGTCCGCGAGTGCCCCATGTGGGGTTTGTAATCTTGGTTTTCACCCGGTTTTCCTCTAATTAACCGGGCAACTCTCTTCTTCTTAATCAATGAAAAAGGCAAATCTTTTGCCTCGTTTCAAAAAAATAATAAAATACAAGCTTCAGTGGGAACGGGCTCAGCTCTCCATCTTCATGGCAGACCACAACAGGAAGACGGAAACGTTACGCTTCATTGATGTGGGGCCACCTTCGGCAGAAACCATGTCCTCCAGACCACCACCAGAGCAGCTCGAGGATGGCTGCTTGTCAAGGGGACCGTAGTTGTTATGTGCACAATAGAGATCGTTTAGAACCTTTTGAATTGTTACTTGGGAGTCAAGTACTCAAGTAAGCCCTCCCAGATAAGGGACACCACATCCACACGTACTCCCTCCGTCCGAAAAAGCTTGTCCCAAACTTGTTCCTCAAATGGATGTATCTAGCACTGACTTGGTGCTAGATACATCCATTTTTTCGGACAGAGGGAGTATCAATTATCAATCAAGAAATAAAGACACTTTTATCAATTGGCTGTATCCCACATTCGTGCTCCTACTCCCCTATCCCCTACGCCATGCCACTGGATCATCTTCATTTCAGCTGTCACCTTATCTGTCTCCATGGGAGTATCATTACTAAATTTGGGCACTATCAGATCAAGTTAAGGCATGCCATGAAATGCAAATGCATGCTTTTCTGACTTCCTTAGAAATCACGTATGAGATAAACAATTAAGGAAAGCTTTACCTCCAAACAGGTATGAGGATTTAATGTTAGGATCAGCCTTCTCACACCGGTACATATCCTGAGAACATGGAATAAGCTGGCTCCACAGGCATGTCCATGTGCTATTACACTAATGCTCAATAATGAAATGACTGGGAGCATTGTCATATCCTCCATCAAGTATTGCCTGTTACTTAGGTCCTGCAGATTTCTAAGATGTCACAAAAAAAAGGTTGTACATTGGAATATATAATAGTTGTAAAAGAAGTAGAACACATGGTCTTGTAAAGCACATGGGAAAAGGTTGTTATAAGCTAACAAGTTCACTTTGGATTTCTATTATACAAAACCTGGGCATTGTAAGCCCAGCTCTAAAAAAACAAAAACAAAACTCAATGCTGATTTTCTATATCAAGTCTAAACATTTTTGGCACGGTGGGAGGCATTCAAGGTGTAACCTTGATAGATGTCTTAACTGTTCATGACGCTATCCATTCTCTAGCTAGATTACATGATAAAGGGGTAGTGTTCAAGCTGGATTATGAGAAAGCTTTTGACACTGTCAATTTAGATTTCCTAGATGAGTTGCTCAAAATTAGGGGGTTTGGTTGCAAATGGTTAGGTTGGATCCATAAGTAGCCGTGTTAGTGTAAATTTTCTATTCACGGATGGTCGCGGACATGCGGATGCCGTCTGCTTGCATCCCTATCCATAAGATTACCCACAAAGGATGTGTTAAACTGAACTATGCCGATAGTGATATCTTTCTTACTGGTAAGAGTCTTAGGCAGGGGGGTTCCCTTTCCCCTCTGCTCTTTAATCTAGTTGTACTGAGGATGCTATCTAGAGCTGCTACTACTGGGCTGATCAGAGGGCTTTGCTAGTCTGTGTGTCCTGGGGGTGTGATTAGCCTCCAATATCCAGATGATACTATCATGTTTGTAGATATAGACCCTGTCTTAGCAACCAATTTGAAATGGGTTCTAATCTGTTTTGAACAGGTCTCAGGGATGAAAATTAACTATGACAAGAGTGAAATGATTCCCCTGAATATGGAACCTCATGAGATAGATAGTTTAGTTGGTATCTTTGGGTGCCCTGTTAGTGCTTCCCAATCAAGTGCCTAGGCGCCTTTGCATTTCGATAAGCTGTCAAGGGAAGACCTTCAACCCATTATTGACAAGATCCTTAAGAGGATAGCTGGCTGAAGACGGAAGCTTTTATCCTATAAAGGGAGAATTATTTTGATCAGAACTTGTTTAGCTAGCATCCCTGTGTACCTTCTCTCATTCTTAAAGTTCCCTAAATGGGCTTATTGATACGATCAATCCCAAATGGCTAACTGCCTATGGAATGACTTTGAAGGCCATAAGAAGATCCACTTAGCCCACTGGCAACTAGTATGTATGAAACAGGAATTTGGAGGTTTAGGTATACCTAACCTGCATAACCTTAACATCTGCCATTTAGGATCTTGGATTAAGAGGTATATGGCTGGTGAGGGAAAGATTTGGAGAAGCATAGTTGATACCTGGTTTCTTCCCCTAACATTATCTGTAGTGACTTTGTGGGAGCCTCTACTTTCTTGAAGGGGGTCATGTGGGCTGCAAAAGCAGTTAAGTCTGGTTCTAGGTGGGCAGTAGGTGATGGTAAGAATATTAGGTTCTGGGAAGATGCCTGGTTTGGGTCTTCTCCATTAACTGTTCAATACTGGGACCTTTACTGCATTTGTAGAGAGCAGTGCAATACCATACAGCAAGTGTGGGATGGTCATTCTATCAAGCTCTCATTTAGGAGGGTATTTAATGATAAGCTGATGAATCCGTGGTTTGAACTAGATTGTCAAAAGTTATTGTCTTTACAGATGACTGTGACTCTAATTTGGCAATATGAAAGATCTAGGCAGTATTCTTCTAGTAGTTCTTTGTATTCCACCACTAAGTATTGGACAGTGAAGAACAACGAAGATTCAGTGAGCTCTGACTCAGCAAGATACACAAGTGAAAATTTTGCACCAGCTATTCTGGAATGCCATCATCATCTAGATGATTATGTACCACCCCGAACACAAGTGAGAATTTTGCACCAGCTATTGTCAAATGCCACAATCACCCAAATGACATGTTCGTTTCCTTACAAAACCTATGTTTTCTTCCTTATCTATTGACTTTTTAGCATGTTACAAGTGACTGCATAACTCCAAATAAGAGAAGGATGAACTCACCCGCTGATAGTTCAGTGTAAGTCTCAAACTGTTGATGACCTTAAAGTGTCGCAAGAGCCTCATCAAATCGCGATTGTGTTCAATGCCACTTGGTCCATATACAACATAAAAGCTTGTGCCCAGCCATTGAAGACGTCTCATCCTGCCAAACTGAACAGAGACTGGATCATAAGCATCACCCCACTCAAGCGACGCCAGCCGAGGGGTTGAGATGGTGGCAACCGGTTGACTTGGATTAGGGGCATTAGCAAAGCTGTAGAAGACAGTTAACTCTTTGAGTGCCGGCGCCACAACAGTGAGGCGCTGCAGGCCACGCAATTTCCTGAGCTTTATTGTCATTAGAGACTCCGAATGTATGGTGAAATTGTCCAGGCCCCGGGCATCGCAGAGAGTGAGTTCTCGCAAGGCCGGGCACCGCGGAGAGGAGAGGGCGTCCCCGAGCTGGCACGGACCGTGTAGCCGGAAGTGAACAAGGCAGAGACTGGTGAGCCGGGTGAATACCCCTGTAGGCGGCGCCGCGAGGCCGAGAAACCCCAGGTGGAGCGAGAGCAAGGTGGCGTTCTTGAAGCAGGGCAGCTCAAAGGCCCCTCTTTCTCCGGCCTCGTCCCGCCCACCATTCTGCTGCACCTTGTTGTCGAAGAACAGATCGCCGGAGAGGCGGCGTGAAGCAATTGGGAGCCAGGCCGCCATGGATTCGGCAGGGGCGTCCTGGACGAAGACAACGAGGTGATGGAGGGTCGGCGCTTCATGGGCGGCGAGGGCGGGGGCTATAAGGTGGGGGGCGGTGTATCCGGGGAAGTAGACGTGCGGGAGAAGGGCCCAGAGGCGGCGCCAGCGGCGGGAGAGGAGACTGGTTCGGGCGGCGGTGGGGGAATCGCGGAGCGTGTGAAGGATGTGGAGAACCAAGTCATCGGGCAGCGCGCTGAGGAGGTCGTCGGTGCCGCCGCCGGCGGCGGCGGAGAGCCTGGTTCGCTTGGCGGCGGTTTTGCCGTCGCCGTGCTCCATGGAGGAGGGATCTGTCTCACATGTCTCGCTGTACTCTTGTGAGTTGGGAGTATGGACGGCTATCAGGATCTGCTAACTGGACAGTGCTTAGAACAGCAGATTCAGAAGAAAAAATGGAAAGTGGTGGACTCCCGTACATGATTATCAGGATCTGCTAGGGTTTATACTGATCGAAAGAGATCAATATTTTTGAAGATACAAAACATTGTTCAAAAAATCTGAGAAAAACTGGAGACACACATCCATGTTTGATTTACAAGCTCAAAAAGTACCAGCTCCTAATTCAACTACACTGAGAACCAAAAAAGATAAAATCAGATGTGAATGGTGTCAAATACTATTCACCCAAAGGTGTCACTATTCATAGTTGGATTTGTTTTTTCGAATCTCTAACTGAGATCGAGTTTCGAGCTAAGTTTTTTTTAGCTGTAGACATACCTTGCAGGTTGTTATAATTTTTTTTTAAGAATTTTTTGGATTGTTTAAATATGAAAGTTTGATGTTGATCTTACGATCTCATGTAAAAGGCTAATACTATAATAGTCTCACCCAGTTACTCCAAGATAAATGTCTCTTCTTATCGGGATCCCAGGTTATTATATTTTAACATTATGAAAAAAAAGCAAAACATAAGATTAAAAATAAAAAAGGCTATGAAACTCTTGTCGGAATTTAAACAGGGACACATGTAGACCATCTTTGGTTGTTGGATGTGCGATTGAGAGTTGCAGTCACCGTAACAGCTCGACGAAGCGATATGTTGTCGTTAGAAGCAGATCTGATGGCAGGAACGAGTCCGAGATGATGAGAACAATAAATTTGTTACGTTTCTTCAGTTAAACATAGCTAAGTGACCAATTCGCCAAACATCACCAGGAATGGGGCATGACAATGCCCCCTTCTTGAGCTCAGACTTCCCCACTCGGCTGATATCCTGGAAAAGCCTTATGAATGAAGTAGAATCTTCCCAAATGGCATGTTCTTCTAATAAGTTCTTCCATTTGATCAACCATTGCACTATAGAAATGTCGATGTTACCTTGAACTAAGCGGGTATGTTCTTCCATGACCAACATCTTGGACTCGGCGGCGATGTTATCCTCCCGGGGGCGTCATCGTGGAGCTTGGGTGTCATTGGCCATGGAGTGGCATCATCTTCAACTTCTCATGTGCTCATACTCGGCTTCCTCACTATTTTGTATTGTTTGGTCATTGCATTTTAACTATAAAACGAGGTGAAAGGTTGTTTCAAAATGTTACCCTAAACCCTAGGAATGAGCTTGCGTTGTAGTAAGGCTTCAAGTTCGATAAGAATTGTTCCATCAAGCTTGAGCAATGGTAAGGAACTACTGTAGGCCCCAAGTGCTACTTGAGCTAACAAACATGGAATGTATCATGTAATTTGCACCCTTGTGGTGGCAGTAACTTGTAAGAGACTGCTCCCACTTTAAAAAGAACTCTGAAAGGACCATAGTATTTGGTGTGCAACTTTAAGTATTTTGTAATACTCACAGAAGTATACATGTGATGGTCTGCAAGTGCACATGGCGATGCAGCAATTTCATAGTAAGCAAGGTTTGTTGATCCCGCAGGGAGCGAAAAGGAAGACATTACTATCCCCGCAACTGCATTGTCAGTTACGCAATTACGCTTACACCCAAACTAGAGTTTGAAAATATTTCAGTAAAGTCGGTTGCTAGGAAAGCGATAAAATGCGACAATTAAACTAGTACTAGAACAAACGAAAATTAAATATTAAACTAAACAGAGAAAATAAACAACAGAGAAATATATAATGTTTTAGATGAAAACGTTGGTATCTAGGTACATCCCCATTAGGCTTTGGCGCTGATCGGGGTTAAGCTTTTTGACTATTAGCGCATACGGCTAAGTCTATACCTTGCATTATGGGATATAACAATCGATTAATGGTGGACGGCCCCCTGCATGACATTGTCCGTCAAGCAGCGTTACATTAAGATAACTCAATCATCCTACTGCTCGTCTCATACTAGTGGCGGATAATGAAAAGACATTAATTTCACAATGACCGGACCGAAAGCAATAAGTTCTATCGACAACCATGATCCCTAGAATAATTATGTTTCCCTCAAGATATAAACGCATGTCTCCTAAAGATCTCTCGATTTGCACAACTATCTATTAAATTCATGTGTGATCTAGGGAGTTGAACGCCTCAAACTACACCGATGGATCGGACATCTTCAGTCACTAAATTACCGTAAGCATAAATAATAACATGAAAAGGACACACATAAATAGATAACGCATATCAAATAACTGCTTACTAGCCGACCGACACATAGCCAACAATTAATAAAATAACATGGAATTGAAGAACCGGTGGTTGAGGTTCATCGAATTGAAGCAACCACCTGGCTTGTGCGGATCTTTTATACGGTTGGCACTATATCGTATATGTCACCATATAAAGTCCAGATTTTTGCAAAAGTAACACACAAAAAAGCAACATATGTTGCTATGAAGAATTATTGGTAAAGGAGCTTTGAAGGTAAATAACAAAAAGTAGAAGGCAAATGATCGGTTAGAAAGTACTCCGTCAATCTCAGACGTCGAATATAAGCAAAATGGGAGTATTTTTACCCTGTTACGAGTGGTTGTATGACCGGGAGTGGTCGTACCCTACGCCATTTTACGGTCTATAAATTCATCGCCAGTGTCGTCCTCCGGTACGAGCGCACGCCATCCTGGAAAAGTGTATTTTTTTATTAGTCGGTTCCAACTTTGGGTACGAGCAACGGTACGAGTACAAGCGCTCGTACCGAGCACCGTCGATCGTCCTGGAGAGATGCTCCTGTGAGGCTGCCAGATGGTACGTGATACGTCTCAAACGTATCTATAATTTATGAAGTATTCATGCTGTTATGTTATCATTCTTGGGTGTTTTACAATCATTTTATAGCAACTTTATATATATTTTGGGACTAACCTATTGACCCAACGCCTAGTGCCCGTTGCTGTTTTTTGCTTGTTTTTTACATCACAGGAAATCAATATCAAACGGAGTCCAAACACCGCGAAACTTTTTGGAGAATTTTTTATAGACCAGAACACCCAGGATGGGCCAGAGCAGCACCTGGGGGTGCCCCAAGGGGGGCACAATCCACCAGGGTGTGCCTGGGGGCCCAGGCGCGCCCAGGTGGGTTGTGCCCACCTCAGTGGCCTCCCGCACCCCCTCTTTACCCTATAAATTCAAAAATATTCCGAAAACTCTCGGGGTTAACCTAGATCAGAAGTTCCGGCGCCGCAAGGCTCTGTAGCCACCGAAAACCAATCTAGACCCGTTCCGGCACTCTGCCGGAGGGGGAAAATCATCACCGGTGGCCATCTTCATCATCCCGACGGCCAACATGATGAGGAGGGAGTAGTCCACCCTCGGGGCTGAGGGTTTGTACCTGTAGCTATGTGTTTAATCTCTCTCTCTCTCTCGTGTTCTTGAGATGTCATGATCTTGATGTATTGCGGGCTTTGTTAATATAGTCGGATCATATGGTGTATTTCCCTCTCTATATTGTTATGATGAATTGAGTTTTTTCCTTTGAGATTTCATTGTTATCAGATTGAATACTTTTATGGATTTGAGAACACTTGATATGAAGGAAATATGCCCTAGAGGCAATAATAAAGTTATTATTTATTTCCTTATATCATGATAAATGTTTATTATTCATGCTAGAATTGTATTAACCGGAAACATAATACATGTGTGAATACATAGACAAACAGAGTGTCACTAGTATGCCTCTACTTGACTAGCTCGTTGATCAAAGATGGTTATGTTTCCTAACCATAAACATGAGTTGTCATTTGATTAACGGGATCACATCATTAGGAGAATGATGTGATTGACTTGACCCATTCCGTTAGCTTAGCACTTGATCGTTTAGTTTGTTGCTATTGCTTTCTTCATGACTTATACATGTTCCTATGACTATGAGATTATGCAACTCCCGTTTATCGAAGGAACACTTTGTGTGCCACCAAACGTCACAACATAACTGGGTGATTATAAAGGTGCTCTACAGGTGTCTCCGAAGGTACTTGTTGGGTTGGCGTATTTCGAGATTAGGATTTGTCACTCCGATTGTCGGAGAGGTATCTCTGGGCCCACTCGGTAATGCACATCACTATAAGCCTTGCAAGCATTGCAACTAATGAGTTAGTTGTGGGATGATGTATTATGGAACGAGTAAAGAGACTTGCCGGTAACGAGATTGAACTAGGTATTGATATACCGACGATCGAATCTCGGTCAAGTAACATACCGATGACAAAGGGAACAACGTATGTTGTTATGCGATCTGACCGATAAAGATCTTCGTAGAATATGTAGGAGCCAATATGGGCATCCAGGTCCCGCTATTGGTTATTGACCAGAGAGGTGTCTCGGTCATGTCTACATAGTTCTCGAACCCGTAGGGTCCGCACGCTTAACGTTCGTTGACGATATAGTACTATATGAGTTATGTATGTTGGTGACCGAATGTTGTTCGGAGTCCAGGATGAGATCACAGACATGACGAGGAACTCCGGAATGGTCCGGAGATAAAGTTTGATATATGGGATTATAGTGTTTGGTCATCGGAAGGGTTCCGGAATTCACCGGAAGGGGTTCCGGATGTTTCCCGAAATGTTTGGGTACGAGAACACTTTATTTGGGCCAAAGGGGAAAGCCCACAAGGTTTTTGGAAAGCGCAAAAGGAAGTTTTGCGGAGTCCAGGGGCCAGACGCCAGGGTCCCTGGCGTCTGGGTCCTGGCGCTGGGAACCCTGGCGTCTGGCCCTGGAGTCCGAGAAGTACTCTTGCCTTTCGGGTGAAACCGACTTTGTGGAGGCTTTTACTCCAAGTTTCGACCCCAAGACTCAACATATAAATAGAGGGGCAGGGCTAGCACCCAAGACACATCAAGAAATACCAAGCCGTGTGCCGGCAACCCCGTCCCCTCTAGTTTATCCTCTGTCCTAGTTTTCGTAGTGCTTAGGCGAAGCCCTGCGGAGATTGTTCTTCACCAACACCGTCACCAGGCCGTCGTGCTGCCGGAACTCATCTACTACTTCGCCCTGTTGCTGGATCGAGAAGGCGAGGACGTCACCGAGCCGAACGTGTGCAGAACTCGGAGGTGCCGTGCTTTCGGTACTTGGATCGGTCGGATCGTGAAGACGTACGACTACATCAACCGCATTGATATAAAGCTTCCGCGAACGGTCTACGAGGGTACGTAGACAACACTCTCCCCTCTCGTTGCTATGCATCACCATGATCTTGCATGTGCGTAGGAATTTTTTTTGAAATTACTACGTTCCCTAACATGATATATGTCTTGCAATTGAATACTCGTGGTGACAATGGGGTATCGTATTGATTCACTTGATATATGTTTTGAAACTCAACTCGCCGATTCCCGAGGTGACATTGGGGTAACCTATGCATAGGGGTTGATGCACGTTCTTGTCTTTGTTTCTCCGGTAGAAATCTTGGGGCACTCTTTGAAGTTCTTTGTGTTGGATTGAATATTATGAATCTAAATTTGCTTTGGTGTTATTTTAGTACGAACTCTTGGTTAGATCGATCAGAAATAATAGCTCCGTGTTATTTTAGTATGTAGGATCGAAAGTATGTCTAGAGGGGGGGTGATTAGACTACTTGACCAAATAAAAATCTAGCCTTTTCCCAATTTTAGTTCTTGGTAGATTTTAGCTATCTTAGAACAAGTCAAGCAATCTCCACACAATTCAAGCAAGCATGCAAAAGAGTATATGAGCAGCGGAAAGTAAAGCATGCAACTTGCAAGAATGTAAAGGGAAGGGTTTGGAGGATTCAAACGCAATTGGAGACACGGATGTTTTTGTCGTGGTTCCGATAGGTGGTGCTATCGTACATCCACATTGATGGAGACTTCAACCCACGGAGGGTAACGGTTGCGCGAGTCCACGGAGGGCTTCACCCATGAAGGGTCCATGAAGAAGCAACCTTGTCTATTCCATCATGGCCGTCGCCCATGAAGGACTTGCCTCACTAGCAGTAGATCTTCACGAAGTAGGCGATCTCCTTGCCCTTACAAACTCCTTGGTTCAACTCCAAATCTTGTCGGAGGCTCCCAAGTGACACCTAGCCAATCTAGGAGACACCACTCTCCAAGAAGTAACAAATGGTGTGTTGATGATGAACTCCTTGCTCTTGTGCTTCAAATGATAGTCTCCCCAACACTCAACTCTCTCTCACAGGATTTGAATTTTGTGGAAAGAAGATTTGAGTGGAAAGCAACTTGGGGAAGGCTAGAGATCAAGATTCATATGGTTGGAATGGAATATCTTGACCTCAACACAAGTGTAGGTGGTTCTCTCTCAGAAAATGTGTATTGGAAGTGTAGGTATGTTCTGATGGCTTTCTCCATGAATGAAGAGTGGGTGGAGGGGTATATATAGCCTCCACATAGAATCTAACCGTTACACACAATTTGCCAAACTCGGTGGGACCGAATGGTTAAACTCGGTCGGACCGATTCAACAAACCTAGTGACCGTTAGGATTTTCGGTGGGACTGAGATGCAACTCGGTAGGACCGATATGGTTAGGGTTAGGGCATATCGTAATCTCGGTGTGACCGATTACACAAACTCGGTGGGACCGATTTTGGTAATAAGCTAACCAGAGAGTTGGTCAGGTAAACTCGGTGGGACCAATTCGCTCATCTCGGTGAGACCGAAATGTTACAAAAGGGAAACAGAGAGTTTACATTGCAATCTCGGTGGGACCGATCGCTCATCTCGGTAAGACCAAAACGTTACGAAGGGAAACAGAGAGATTACAATCCCATCTTGGTGAGACCGAGATCCCTATCGGTGAAACTGAATTGCTAGGGTTTGTGGCAGTGGCTATGACATTTGAAACTTGGTGGCGCCGGATAGATAGAATCGGTGGGGCCGAGTTTGACTTTTGGTTTAGGTCATATGTGGATGTGGGAAGGTAGTTGAGGGTTTTGGAGCATATCACTAAGCACTTTGAGCAAGCAAGCCATGAAGCAACACCTCATCCCTCCTTGATAGTATTGGCTTTTCCTATAGACTCAATGTGATCTTGGATCACTAAAATATAAAATGTAGAGTCTTGATCTTGAAGCTTGAGCCAAACTTTTTGTACTTAGAATTTTGAGGGATCCACTTTCCTCATCCATGCCATGCCATTCATTGAGCTTTTCCTGAGATATAATCTTGGAATAATGTTAGCTCAATGAGCTATATGTTGTTAGGAATTACCAAAACCACCCAGGGATAGTTGGACTTTCAATCTCCCCCTTTTTGGTAATTGATGACAACATATATATCAAAGCTTTGACAAATGATAATAAGAGTGAAAGATATTGTCGCTTTGAGAAGTATGTGAAAAGCAAGAGCTCCCCCTAAATTTGTGCATATCTTAAGATTTGCTTTGGACTGCAAATGCACAATGAGTTAGGATCATGGGTTACTCTTCCATGTCACATACATCTTGGTGGAGCGCTCAAAATGATAAGAATTAAATACATGCACTCATCACCAAGCAAAGTGAATGATCATATAAGGATAAGTAAGATAATATCATCTAACAAGCATAAGTGTAGCTTATGATCAACCACATGATCATCAATGTCTCACAGATAATGACATAGTATCTCAAGCAATCAAAAGACAAACAAAGTTCAACCACCAAAGCAAGAGAGAATAAAAAGCAATGCTCTCTCTCGAAGCCTATGATCTATACATTTTTCTCCCCCTTTGACAACAAGTTATCAAAAAGTTCATAGAAAATGCATAGCACTAGAACGTCTCTCAGGCTTGGTCTTCAGGTGGTGGTGTCTGGAGAACGCCAAGGACGAAGGCTTCAGTCAAAGTAGACGGAGCTGATAGGGTAGGTGCTGGAGCTGGTGGCACTGAAGCTGTAGCTGGTGCAGATGAAGTGGCTCTAGTGTCTGGTACAGGCACTGCAGCAGATCTCTGAGCTCGAGGCACTCTGGCAAATGCATCAGTGGTTGTCTTGCCCTTCCTCTCCTGCATGTCATCCTGTAGCTGCTCCACAACAGACTGAATCTCAGTTACTTTGACATCTAAATCATAGAATTTTTGTTCCATGATTCTTTCCAGGCTCTCCTGGTTTTGAGTTAGGGTGGCCAACCCCTTCTCAATCCTCAGAGATGATGCTATCAAGTAACCAAGCTGGTCCTGCTTGCTTTTTAAAAAGTACTCAGATGCCTCCTCTTGAGTTGGCATCTTGGCAACCTTCTCCATCTTTGCCTTCTCCTTCTTTGCTTGTGCTTGCACTGAGGAGGGTTCATCTTCATTCATCACAACTTGGTTGTCCTCGAAGTTAGGATAGATAGGCAAGTGTTCCTTATCCAACAAGTATGTGCCTGTGCCCATCTTTGAGTTTATCAACTCCTGGATCTGTGGGGCATATCCACAACTTCTTTTCTGGTCAGCTGCTGTCCTCTTGATAGTCTCAACTATAAGGCTCATGACCTTGAACTTCTGTGGCACATCAAATATATGTAGCAAGTTAATTGCATGCCCTCTGATCATGTTGTGGTCACCTGACTTGGCAAAAGAGTGTGCCTTAGGATCCAGTTGATCGTTGGCAGTCCTGACAGAAGAAAATGGACTGACCCAAGAGCATCTTCAGGAATCTCCTTGTACATCTGTGACATAGAATTGTGGTCCATCTTTTTCTTGGCATAAACATCCAAGTCATCTTCACTTTCCTTTGGGGCATTGATCAGATTGGCCCATTCCTCAATAGTTGATTGGTACCTTGTACCTTCAGACATCCATACTATCCTTCCATCTGGATACAAGTGTGCTATGGAGTAGAATTGCATTATGAGCTCCGCATTCCACTTTGTGAGCTTCTGCCCAACAAAGTCTGCAACTCCACAAGCACGGAAGCTGTCAAACACACCAGGATAGTGTTCCTCATTTTCCTTCATGTAGGTCCAGTTGACCCACCTCATATCACACACTATAGGCTTCTTGTCCAGCAGCACTGTCTCATAGAAATCCTGCTGTTCCTTTGTGTGGAACCTGTAATCAACAGCAGTTCTTCTTCTTGTAGCATATGGATCTGTCTCTCTCCATTTCCTCAGTCCTGAGTCTCTCCTGATCTTCATGTTCTCAGCCACAGGATGAGCATCATTGTGGTCTGGAATTTTTGGCTTCAATTTTCTCAGAACATGCTCTTCATCTTCTTCTTCAGCAACAGTCTCAGGCACTGGGGCCTTGTTCTTCTCAGCAGCTGGTATGTTTCTGGTATTTCTCTTTGGTGCAGTCTTGGGCTTGGAGGCAGCTTTGGGTGCTTCTTTGGGCTTTGATGATGCAGCCCCTGTCCTGATAGCATCACCCATAAGCTTCTGTGCCTTGGGTGCTGGTGCAGCAACCTCTTCTTCCTCTTCTTCTTCCATCATGGAAGCCTTTCCAATCACTCTGGCCATGGTCTTCTTGACCCTTTCCTTCCTTTTCTTTCCTTCTGCAACAGGCTCTTTGGGTTGAGATTCCAAAGATGCTTGAGAGGATGCTCTAGCCTTAGACATTGATTGTCTTCTTGCTGGCCTTTTGATCTTCATTCCTGGCTTAACTGCAGCTGAGCTGTACTCCTTCTTAACCACTTTCTTCTTTGATGTGGCCTCATCCTCAGTGGCCACATAGTCTTCATCCTCAGACTCTGAAGTTTTCTTCTTGCTTGCTCTAGTGGCAGCCTTTGGCAAATTGCTTGGGGTGCTCTGTAACGCCCTCGTTGCGGCCATATCTCCTACGTGTCGAAGCACGACTTAGAGGCATAACCACATTGAAAGCAATGTCGCAAGTAAGGTAATCTTCACAACAACCCATGTAAATAGATAATAAGGGTAAAGGTACATAGTTGGCTTACACTCGCCACGTCACACAAGTACATAAATAACATTACAATCATCCAATACACTCATGGTCCGACTACGGCACCAAAATAAAAGATCAACCCCAACATGCGACACGGTCCCGATCGCCCCAACTGGGCACCACTACTGATCATCAGGGAAAGACACATAGTAACGGCGCGAGTCTTTGTCGAACTCCCACTTGAGCTCAAGCGCATCATCTGGAACGGAGTCATCGGGCCCTACATCTGGTTTGGAAGTAATCTGTGAGCCGCGGGGACTCAGCAATCTCGCACCCTCGCGACCAAGACTATTTAAGCTTATAGGAAAGGCAAGGTAATATGTGGAGCTGCAGCAAGTGACTAGCATATGTGGTGGCTAACCTGTTCGCAAAAGAGAGCGAGAAGAGGAGGCAAAGCACGAACGAAGAACTAGAGAACAACCTACGATAAACATTACTCCAACACCGTGTTCACTTCCCGGACTCCGCCGAGAAGAGACCATCACGGTTACACACGCGGTTGATTCATTTTAATTAAGTTAAAGTTCAAGTTATCTACAACCGGACATTAACAAATTCCCATCTGCCCATAACCGTGGGCACGGCTTTCGAAAGTTCAAATCCCTGCAGGGGAGTCCCAACTTAGCCCATCACAAGCTCTCACAGTGAACGAAGGATAAACCTTCTCCCGAGACATTCCGATCAGACTCGGTATCCCGGTTCTACAAGACAACTTCGACAATGGTAAAACTAAACCAGCAACACCGCCCGAATATGCCGACAAATCCCGATAGGAGCTACACATATCTCGTTCTCAGGGCACACCGGATTGTCCAAGGTACGGGTAGGCCAGCCCAGAGTTGCCCCTGGTGGCCACCGGTAGCTGACAGGTTGGACCAACACTCAGAGGAGCACTGGCCCAGGGGTTTAAATAAAGATGACCCTTGAGTCCGTGGAACCCAAGGGAAAAAGTGGCTAGGTGGCGAATGGTAAAACCAAAGTTGGGCATTGCTGGAAGAGTTTTATTCAAGGCGAACTATCAAGGGGTTCCCATTATCACCCAACTGCGTAAGGAACGCAAAATCCGGGAACATAACACTGATATGACATAAACTAGGGCGGCAAGAGTGGAACAAAACACTAGGCAAAAGGCCGAGCCTTCCACCATTTACCAAGTATATAGATGCATTAATATAACAAGATAATATAGTAATATCCCAACAAATAAACAATGTTCCAACAAGGAACGATCTCCAATCTTCACCTGCAACTAGCAACGCTATAAGAGGGGCTGAGCAAAGCGGTAACATAGCCATTCAACGGTTTGCTAGGACATGGTGGGTTAGAGGTTTGATATGGAAATTTGGGAGGCATGATAAGCAAGTGGTAGTCATCGTAGCATAGGCATAGCAAAAGAGCGAGCATCTAGCAAGCAAAGATAGAAGTGATTTCGAGGGTATGATCATCTTGCCTGCAAAGTTGTCAAAGTTGACTGGATCCTCGGAAGCAAACTCAATGGGCTCCTCGTTAACGAACTCGTCTCCCGGCTCTACCCAAACAAGACAAACGAGCAAAAAGAATACAATCAACCACGTGCAAAGCTCAAACAACATGATGCAAACATGGTATGCTATGCGGGATGCAATATGTGATGCATATGCAAGATTTGGCAAGGAATGATTGAACCTGGCCTCCACTTGGAAATCCAAGAGTGCCACTAGAAAGGTGAGGTGATTTCGGTTGAAATCGATATAAAGATCACCGGAATCGGATGCACGGTTTGGAAATGGCAAGCAAAATAAATATGGCACCGGTCTGCGATAAACAACAAGTAACCATCTAAATGCATCAAGATAATTATGCTACAACACTCAAACATGGCGACAAAATACATGGCAGGGATCCACTCATAATGCTTGACAAAATATGAATACTGAGCTACGGCCAATTCACCCATTAACAGGTTCAAACAAGCATGGCAAAAGTGCAAATGGTAAACAGGTTTCAGACTTAGTGAAATTAACACAAGCCTGGAATTTCAGATCAGGTAGCACACTTTGGAGCACGAAAACTATATGCTACAGGAACTTAACATGGCAAAGCAAGGCATGGTATGAAGCTACTCAAAGCACTTAACAAAAGTCCCTTAGTGACCTTGAGCCAAAAGGGATCATAAAATACAATTGCAAGCATGTGAACATGGCAAAAACATAAACAGATTACAGACTTAGTGAAAAACTGGAGCATGCAAATATGTTAAGAGTAGGCATGTTTACGAGCTCGATGCACTCACTACAGAGCATGGCATGACAAATTAAGCATACACCCATTAAGAATACATATTATAGAAGCTATACATGGCAAGAACAACAACATAGCATGCACGGATCAACAACAACATCCTCGGCAAAATCGCTAACAAGTAAACAATCTGTCAGGATTCACGAAATAGCAAAAGTAGAGCTCGATTGACTCAAGCTAGGGTGCTCTATAATTGCAAACAAAGATATGGATGGATATAGCATCACAATATTAACAAATCATCCTTACTGATCATCCTCAAAAGAGGCACGGATCACTAGGAAACAACATGAACATATGGCATATTGATAAGAACAGATCAAGGACTTAGAGAAATTCTAAGTCCCTGAAATCAGCATTAACGAATGCACTACTTTGCAAGCTTGTGCTAGTCACCACACATATCACAAAAATACATGGTAAGCACCTCTGTAAAGATGGCAAAGTATATAACAAAACTCATGTAGAGCTCAGGAGCATATCATGCACACATTAATCATGGCAAAAATGACAAATAGCTATTTGGTGCAGCAGATCTGACAATTAACTCAAATAGCTCTCTTCCAATAGCATTTTGGGCATCAAGATGCGCTCAAATGAAAATTCTGCAATGAGATGAAATGATGTGCTCTCTGAGGCGAACATTTTGATATGCTACACGCCCAAAACGGAGTTACAGATGCGGAGTTACGGCATGAGCAAGAATGCAAAAATAACTAGGGTTTCAGGGAGAAAGTCAACCGAGTCTAGATCTCAGATCCAGATCGCATGGAAACCGAGGCCGCCGGAGTTACTGTAGCTCGCCGGACTTGAAGCAGTGGCCGGACTTGGCGCGGCGCACGCCGGCGCGGGAGGAAGGCGGCGGGGGCGGCGGACGTCGGTGGCGAGGCTGCGACGGTGGGGGCGGCGAGGTGCGGCTCCGGCCGGCGAGGAGCGCGGCGGCCGCCGGAGACGGCGCGGGGCGGCACGGTGACCGGACTTGAGGGAGAGGACGGCGGTGGCTCGGGCTCGCGGGAGGAGGAAGGAGTCGGGCGCGGCGCGCCGATCTGGGCCGCGGGGGCCTCCCGCGGGCTCGGGCAGGCCGGCGGCGATGTGGGCGCGGCTGCCCACGTGGCGGCTCGCGGTTGGTCCGGGCGAAGCAGGCAGACGTGTCCGGCGCGTCCGGACGTTGTCCGGCGCGCGGAGAGGAAGGGGATCTAGGGTTTGGGGAAGAAGACCCGAAAATTTCGGGAGAGGATCTATATATAGGCATAGGGGGAGCTAGGAGAGTCCAAATGAGGTGCGGTTTTCGGCCACGCGATCGTGATCGAACGCTCTAGATGATGGAGAGAGTTTTGGTGGGTTTTGGGCCAAATTGGAAGGGTGTTGGGCTGCAACACACACGAGGCCTTCTCGGTCCCTCGGTTAACCGTTGGAGTATCAAACGAAGTCCAAACGGTACGAAACTTGACAGGCGGTCTACCGGTAGTAAACCAAGGCTGCTTGGCAAGTCCCGGTCCAATCCAGAAATGTTTAACCCCCACACACGAAAAGAAGGTAGAAAGGACCACCGGAGGAGATAGGTGCGCCGAAATGCAAAACGGACAACGAGGAAAATGCTCGGATGCATGAGACGAAGACGTATGCAAATGCAATGCCCATGATGACATGATATGAGATGCATGACAACGGCAACAACACACGGAGACAAAAACCCGAACCCGATAAAATAAAATAACTTAGCATCGGAAACGGCAAGAGTTGGAGTACATATAAGGTAAATTACATCCGGGGTGTTACAACACTCCACCACTACGAAAGGATCTCGTCCCGAGATCTAGGACTGGAAGAATGCCGGGTACTCAGAACGGAGGTGATCCTCGCGTTCCCAGGTGGCTTCACGGTCGGAATGGTGTGACCACTTGACTTTGAGGAATTTGATTGACTTATTGCGAGTCTTGCGTTCAGTCTCTTCAATAATAGCAACGGGGTGCTCACGATAAGAGAGATCTGCTTGGAGATCAATGTCTTCGAAGTTGACAGTGCGGTCAGGGGTCTTGAAGCACTTGCGGAGCCGAGAGACATGGAACACGCCGTGCACATTTGCAAAGTTTGAAGGAAGCTCGAGTTGATAGGCGAGATCGCCTCTCTTGCTGACGATCTTGAAAGGACCCACGTATCTAGAGGCAAGCTTCCCTTTGATACCGAAGCGACGAGTACCTTTCATTGGAGAGACGTGGAGGTAAACATGATCTCCAATCTCGAAAGCCAAATCACGATGCTTACTGTCATAGTAGCTCTTCTGTCGCGATTGCGCTGCTTTGAGGTTATCACGAATGACTTTGCACATTTCCTCTGCCTCTGTGATCAAGTCATTTCCAAGAAGTTGACGTTCACCGGTTTCTGACCAGTTAAGAGGAGTACGACACTTCCTGCCATAGAGAATTTCAAATGGGGCCTTGCCCGAACTTGCTTGAAAACTGTTGTTGTAGGAGAATTCAGCATATGGAAGACAATCTTCCCATTTCATACCGAAAGAGATAACGCAAGCCCTGAGCATATCTTCGAGAATCTGATTGACACGCTCGACTTGACCGCTAGTTTGAGGATGGAAAGCTGTGCTGAAGCGGATGTTGGTGCCCATGGCCTTCTGAAAAGAATCCCAAAACTTGGAGGTAAAGATGCTGCCACGGTCTGAAGAGATCACCTGTGGAATACCGTGCAGAGAGACAATCCGAGAGGTATACAGCTCCGCCAATTGAGCTGCAGTGATAGACTCTTTGATAGGCAGAAAGTGAGCCACTTTAGTGAGTTTGTCGATGACAACGAATATAGCATCATTGCCACGCTTGGACTTTGGAAACCCAGTCACGAAGTCCATCTCAATGTGGTCAAACTTCCATTCTGGAATGGCAAGAGGTTGGAGGAGACCAGCTGGTCTTTGGTGTTCTGCCTTCACTCTTCTGCAGACATCACACTCATTCACGAACTGAGCAATCTCGCGCTTCATTCGAGTCCACCAATAAGCCTGCTTGAGGTCCTGATACATCTTCATACTCCCAGGGTGGATGGAGAGGAGAGAATTGTGCGCCTCATTCATGATAACTTTACGAAGGTCACCTTTGGGCACAACAATACGATCCTCGAAAAAGAGAGTGTCCTTGTCATCAAGGTGGTAGCACTTGTACTTGGATTGACTCTTGGCAATCCCAATCTTCACCTTCTTCACCATAGCATCAAGAGGTTGAGCCTCGCGAATCTGATCTTCCAAAGTAGGAGAGACTTGAAGGTTGGCGAGGAAACCTTGAGGAACAACTTGCAGATTGAGTTTGTGGAAAGCTTCACAAAGCTCGGGTTGGTAAGGCTTGAGAATCAGACTGTTGCAGTAAGCCTTCTTGCTCAAAGCGTCAACAATCACATTGGCCTTGCCTGGAGTATACTCGATACTCGGATTATACTCTTGAATCATTTCGACCCAACGAGTCTGCCTGAGGTTGAGATTAGGCTGAGTGAAGATGTACTTGAGACTCTTTTGGTCAGTGAAGATGTCCACTTTTCTTCCCAATAAGAGATGTCTCCAAGTCAAAAGAGCATGCACAACTGCCGCCAACTCGAGGTCATGAGTGGGGTAGTTCTTCTCGCTGGGCTTCAACCGGCGAGAGGTATAAGCCACAACTTTCTTCTCTTGCATCAACACGGCACCAAGACCTTGATGAGAGGCATCGCAGAAGACCTCGAACGGTTTGGATTCATTAGGAGGAGTCAGAACTGGAGCAGTGACCAATTTATCTTTCAAAGTGTTGAAAGCGATGTCACATTCCGGAGACCAAACGTACTTGACGTGCTTCTGGACAAGGTTTGAAAGAGGCTTCGCGATCTTTGAAAAGTTCTCAACGAACCTTCAACAGTAGCTTGCGAGACCAAGGAAGCTATGGAGTTGCTTCACGTTCTGAGGTGGTTCCCAATTCACAATTGCAGACACCTTCTCAGGATTCACCGCTATGCCCTTGGCAGAGATGATATACCCAAGATATAGAACCTCATCGAGCCAAAACTCACACTTTGAGAACTTGGCGTAGAACTGATGTTCCCTGAGCTTATCGAGCACCAAACGCAAGTGCTTGGCATGATCTTCCTTGTTCTTCGAAAAGACCAGAATGTCATCGAGATAGACCAAGACAAAGTCATTTGTGTAGGCGTTGAAGATGAAGTTCATCATGCGAGAGAAAGTCGGAGGAGCGTTGACGAGGCCAAAAGACATGACAGTGTATTCATATGAACCATAGCTTGTTCTGAAAGCTGTCTTGGGAGTATCTTGCTCACGGATTCGAATCTGGTGATAACCCATACGAAGATCAAGCTTGGAGAATACTTGGGCACCTCTGAGTTGTTCGAATAGCTCATTGATGTTGGGAAGTGGGTACTTGTTCTTGATAGTCTTCTTGTTCAATGGACGATAGTCAACACAAAGTCGGTCCGTTCCATCCTTCTTCTTCACAAAAAGTACTCCACAACCCCATGGAGAAGAACTAGGTCGGATTAGACCCATTCGTTCTTGAATATCGAGTTGCTTCTTCAGCTCCTTCAACTCTTCAGGTCCAAGCTTGTAAGGACGTTTGCAAACCGGTTCCGTGCCAGGCTCAAGATCGATGACGAATTCAACTGGCCGGTGCGGAGGCATTCCTGGAAGCTCTTCTGGAAAGACGTCTTGATATTCGCAAACGACTGGAATTTGCAAGATGGCATCTAGTTCACCCTTCTCATTGAGAGAAAACAGACGGATGGTATCATCACGAGCGGCAAAGACAATTACATCCTCAGACGAATGAGTCAATTGAATCTGCCTGGCAGCACAATCAAGCTGAGCCTTGTGCTTAGAAAGCCAATCCATTCCAAGAATAAGATCAATATCCGAGTCACCAAGAACCGTAGGAGAAGACAGAAACTTGTAGTCACCCAAAGTGATAGTAACATCCAGAACAATGGAGTTAGCACTCATGCGCCTACCGGGAGAGACAACTGCTATCGGTCTAGGCAAAACTTGCAAAGCCAACTCATGCTTAGATGCCAACGGTCTTGAGATGAAACAATGCGATGCACCAGTGTCAAAAAGAACTTTAGCTGGAATATCGTTAACAGGAAGGTTACCCATGATGACATATGACGAGTCCTCTGCCTGAGCTGCATTCATCAAGTTGACCTTGCGTGCTTGGGGTTATGCTTGACCACAGCTGTACTTGCCGATCTCATAGGAGGAGGAGGAGGGAGGCGCCTCTGATTGAAGCATTTGTTGGCATAGTGACCCTTCTGTTGACACTTGTTGCATGTGACCTCTGAAAGCGGACGGCGATACAGAGCACTCGATCTTGGAGCTTGAGATGAAATCTTGTTCTGAAAGCTAGGGTTGGGTGGGGGGGAAGATCCACTGCCACCTTTGCTCTTCTGCTGACACGGCTGACGGAACGGAGGAGGAGGAAGCCAATACTTCTGCTGCTTAGCCACTTGAGTAGAGGAATAAGGAGTAGCATCTCTAACTCGCTTCTTGGAAGCATCGCACTTCAGTTGAGCAGCCTCTTGCTTCAATGCCATGTTGTAAAACTCGTCGTACCTCATGGGCTCAAAGAGAACAAGAGCTAGCTGGATTTCTTCTCTGAGACCACCCCTGAACTGGTATATCATGCTCTTCTCGTCAGGGACGTCCTGCTTAGCAAAGCGGGCGAGCTTCTGAAACATCTTGTTGTAGTCATAGACAGACATAGAGCCTTGCTTTAGGTTGCGGAATTCCTCACGCTTGCTTTCAACCATGCTCTGAGGAATATGATGAGCTTTGAAGTCTTGACGGAATTCATCCCAGGTAATCACACGGCCTCCTCTGGAATCTTTGTACTGCTGAAACCATTCTGCAGCTTGGTCCTTGAGTTGGAAGGAAGCGAACTTGACAAAGTCCTCAGGCCTGACATTAGTGCACTCGAAATGCTTGCACAAGTCCACAAGCCAATCATTAGCGTCAGTTGCCTCAATGCAATTGCTGAAGGTCTTTGGCTGGTTAGCAAGGAACTGGTTGAGTGTAGCAAAGTGATTCTGATTATTGCCCTGGTTGCCTTGGTTCGCTTGGTTGCGCTCTTGAAGAATTTGCATGATCAGCGGCGTGTTTGCATTGGTAGCGGCCATCACAGCTTGCCATGCCTCCGGAGGTGGAGGTGGTGGTGGCGGATCAGGATTCGGAGTCGTGCGCGTTGGAGGAGCCATCCTGAAGAGGTTGACATCCATTAGCACACTGATAGACAAAAATTGAAGCTGAATCCAACGGGTAGAAATTGCAACATATAGTCTTCACATCCGAACAAAATGAATGAATGCATTCCAATTGAAATGGTCACACATCCATAAATTGAGAAGCCACTTAGAATTTAGGTAGAGGAATAAAATCACCAAGGTATGGAACAAGAACAAATACTCGGTAAGGATCACCCAATCTCAAACCAAATATCCGTGGAAGAAGAGCTAGAGCTACAAGAATTCCCACCTATGAAACTCCCAAACCTTTTCGGTTATGCAATCAGGTGTTGGGGATACAGGGGAAGCATAATATCTCACCTAAATCTAGCAAATGCTACATCCAGCTGTATCCATCCTTCAACACATAACCGAGAAAAACTTTGGAAATCGTCTACCTCAACCTTCGAAAAGCATCCGTTATACAAGTTATGGCAATACTCCCGAACTCCCGCCCCAGTACTGGGCGGCGTTGAGGTTATCTCACCAACAACTGCATAAAAGAGATTTTCGATGTCGGCGAACTAAACTCAGGTATTCCAGAACTGCAACGATAAAATTGTGACGACAACACCTCGGAGCTCACTCCCCGGGACACTGCCACAACCCCTAAATGACAGGAGGCACCAAGAACAATGTTCTCGTCACAAATCGATCGGAACGATTCCAAGATACCCGCGTGATCCTAAATTTTTTTTAGTGAAATTTAAGAAGAGAAGAGTCAAAACTCTACATCAGGATGCCTTACCAGGGCGATGAAGGGACTGGGAGTAAAAAGAATTCCTAAACTCTCCGATATATAATTCCTAAATGACTCAAAACATTTTTCTAGACTCAACTCGTCAGCTAATTCGATCAAGCAGTGGGGCTCCTAAGGTCGGGGAAGGCTCTAGTTACCAACTTGTAACGCCCTCGATGCGGCTATATCTCCTACGTGTCGAAGCACGACTTAGAGGCATAACCGCATTGAAAGCAATGTCGCAAGTAAGGTAATCTTCACAACAACCCATGTAAATAGATAATAAGGGGAAAGGTACATAGTTGGCTTACACTCGCCACGTCACACAAGTACATAAATAGCATTACAATCATCCAATACACTCATGGTCCGACTACGGCACCAAAATAAAAGATCAACCCCAACATGCGACACGGTCCCGATCGCCCCAACTGGGCACCACTACTGATCATGAGGGAAAGACACATAGTAACGGCGTGAGTCTTCATCGAACTCCCACTTGAGCTCAAGCGCATCATCTGGAATGGAGTCATCGGGCCCTGCATCTCGTTTGGAAGTAATCTGTGAGCCGCGGGGACTCAGCAATCTCGCACCCTCGCGACCAAGACTATTTAAGCTTATAGGAAAGGCAAGGTAATATGTGGAGCTGCAGCCAGCGACTAGCATATGTGGTGGCTAACCTGTTCTCAAAAGAGAGCGAGAAGAGGAGGCAAAGCACGAACGAAGAACTAGAGAACAACCTACGACAAACATTACTCCAACACCGTGTTCACTTCACGGACTCCGCCGAGAAGAGACCATCACGGTTACACACGTGGTTGATTCATTTTAATTAAGTTAAAGTTATCTACAACCGGATATTAACAAATTCCCATCTGCCCATAACCGCGGGCACGGCTTTCGAAAGTTCAAATCCCTGCAGGGGAGTCCCAACTTAGCCCATCACAAGCTCTCATGGTCAACGAAGGATAAACCTTCTCCCGAGACATTCCGATCAGACTCGGTATCCCGGTTCTACAAGACAACTTCGACAATGGTAAAACTAAACCAGCAACACCGCCCGAATGTGCCGACAAATACCGATAGGAGCTGCACATATCTCGTTCTTAGGGCACACCGGATTGTCCAAGGTACGGGTAGGCAAGCTCAGAGTTGCCCCTGGTGGCCACCGGTAGCTGACGGGTTGGACCAACACTCAGAGGAGCACTGACCCGGGGGTTTAAATAAAGATGACCCTTGAGTTCACGGAACCCAAGGGAAAAAGAGGCTAGGTGGCGAATGGTAAAACCAAAGTTGGGCATTGCTGGAAGAGTTTTATTCAAGGCGAACTGTCAAGGGGTTCCCATTATCACCCAACCGCGTAAGGAACGCAAAATCTGGGAACATAACACCAATATGATGGAAACTAGGGCAGCAAGAGTGGAACAAAACACTAGGCAAAAGGTCGAGCCTTCCACCCTTTACCAAGCATATAGATGCATTAAGATAACAAGATAATATAGTGATATCCCAACAAATAAACAATGTTCCAACAAGGAACGATCTCCAATCTTCACCTGCAACTAGCAACGCTATAAGAGGGGCTGAGCAAAGCGGTAACATAGCCATTCAACGGTTTGCTAGGACATGGTGGGTTAGAGGTTTGACATGGCAATTTTGGAGGCATGATAAGCAAGTGGTAGGCATCGTAGCATAGGCATAGCAAAAGATCGAGCATCTAGCAAGCAAAGATAGAAGTGATTTCGAGGGTATGATCATCTTGCCTGCAAAGTTGTCAGAGTTGACTGGATCCTCGGAAGCAAACTCAATGGGCTCCTCGTTAACGAACTCGTCTCTCGGCTCTACCCAAACAAGACAAACGAGCAAAAGGAATACAATCAACCACGTGCAAAGCTCAAACAACATGATGCAAACATGGTATGCTATGCGGGATGCGATATGTGATGCATATGCAAGATTTGGCAAGGAATGATTGAACCTGGCCTCCACTTAGAAATCCAAGAGTGCCACTGGAAAGGTGAGGTGATTTCGGTTGAAATCGATATGAAGATCACCGGAATCGGATGCACGGTTTGGAAATGGCAAGCAAAACAAATATGGCACCGGTCTACAATAAACAGCAAGTAGCCATCTAAATGCATCAAGATAATTATGCTACAGCACTCAAACATGGTACAAAATACATGGCAGGGATCCACTCATAATGCTTTACAAAATATGAACACTGAGCTACGGCCAATTCATCCATTAACAGGTTCAAACAAGCATGGCAAAAGTGCAAATGGTAAACAGGTTTCAGACTCGGTGAAATTAACACAAGCCTGGAATTTCAGATCAGGTAGCACACTTTGGAGCACGAAAACTGTATGCTACAGGAACTTAACATGGCAAAGCAAGGCATGGTATGAAGCTACTCAAAGCACTTAACAAAAGTCCCTTAGTGACCTTGAGCCAAAAGGGATCAGAAAATACAATTGCAAGCATGTGAACATGGCAAAAACATAAACAGATTACAGACTTGGTGAAAAACTGGAGCATGCAAATATGTTAACGAGTAGGCATGTTTACGAGCTCGATGCACTCACTACAGAGCATGGCATGAAAAACTAAGCATACACCCATCAAGAATACATATTATAGAAGCTAGACATGGCAAGAACAACAACATAGCATGCACGAATCAACAACAACATCCTCGGCAAAATCGCTAACAAGTAAACAATCCGTCAGGATTCACGAAATAGCAAAAGTAGAGCTCGATTGACTCAAGCTAGGGTGCTCTATAATTGCAAACAAAGATATGTATGGATATAGCACCACAATATTAACAAATCATCCTCAAAAGAGGCACGGATCACTAGGAAACAACATGAACATATGGCATATTGATAAGAACAGATCAAGGACTTAGAGAAATTCTAAGTCCCTGAAATCAGCATTAACGAATGCACTACTTTGCAAGCTTGTCCTAGTCACCACACATATCACAAAAATACATGGTAAGCACCTCTGTAAATATGGCAAAGTATATAACAAAACTCATGTAGAGCTCAGGAGCATATCATGCACACATTAATCATGGCAAAAATGACAAATAGCTATTTGGTGCAGCAGATCTGACAATTAACTCAAATAGCTCTCTTCCAATAGCATTTCGGGCATCAAGATGAGCTCAAATGAAAATTACGCAAAGAGATGAAATGATGTGCTCTCTGAGACGAACATTTTGATATGCTACACGCCCAAAACGGAGTTACGGATGCGGAGTTACGGCATGAGAAAGAATGCAAAAATAACTAGGGTTTCAGGGAGAAAGTCAACCGAGTCTAGATCTCAGATCCAGATTGCACGGAAACCGAGGCCGCTGGAGTTACTGTAGCTCGCCGGACTTGACGCGGTGGCCGGACTTGGCGTGGCGCACACCGGCGCGGGAGGAAGGCGGCGGGGGCGGCGGACGTCGGTGGCGAGGCTGCGGCGGTGGGGGCGGTGAGGAGCGCGGCAGCCGCCGGCGATGGCGCGGGGCGGCGCGGTGACCGGACTTGAGGTAGAGGACGGCGGCGGCTCGGGCTCGCGGGAGGAGGAAGGAGCCGGGCGCGGCGCGCCGATCTGGGCCGCGGGGGCCTCCCGCGGGCTCGGGCGGGCCGGCGGCGATGTGGGCGTGCTGCCCACATGGCGGCTCGCGGTTGGTCCGAGTGAAGCGGGCGGACGTGTCCGGCGCATCCGGACGTTGTCCGGCGCGCGGAGAGGAAGGGGATCTAGGGTTTGGGGAAGAAGACCCGAAAATTTCGGGAGAGGATCTATATATAGGCATAGGGGGAGCTAGGAGAGTGCAAATGAGGTGCGGTTTTCGGCCACGCGATCGTGATCGAACGCTCTAGATGATGGAGAGAGTTTTGGTGGGTTTTGGGCCAAATTGGAAGGGTGTTGGGCTGCAACACACACGAGGCCTTCTCGGTCCCTCGGTTAACCGTTGGAGTATCAAACGAAGTCCAAACGGTACGAAACTTGACAGACGGTCTACCGGTAGTAAACCAAGGCCGCTTGGCAAGTCTCGGTCCAATCCGGAAATGTTTAACCCCCACACACGAATAGAAGGTAGAAAGGACCACCGAGGAGATAGGAGCGCCGGAATGCAAAACGGAAAACGGGGAAAATGCTCGGATGCATGAGACGAACACGTATGCAAATGCAATGCACATGATGACATGATATGAGATGCATGACAACGGCAACAACACACAGAGACAAAAACCCGAACCCGATAAAATAAAATAACTTAGCGCCGGAAATGGCAAGAGTTGGAGTACATATAAGGTAAATTACATCCAGGGTGTTACAACACTCCACCACTACGAAAGGATCTTGTCCCAAGATCTAGGACTGGAAGAACGCCGGGTACTCAGAAGGAGGTGATCCTCATGTTCCCAGGTGGCTTCACGGTCGGAATGGTGTGACCACTTGACTTTGAGGAATTTGATTGACTTGTTGCGAGTCTTGCGTTCAGTCTCTTCAAGAATAGCAATAGGGTGCTCACGATAAGAGAGATCTGCTTGGAGATCAATGTCTTCGAAGTTGACGGTGCGATCAGGGGTCTTGAAGCACTTGCGGAGCTGAGAGACATGGAACACGTCGTGCACATTTGCAAAGTTTGAAGGAAGCTCGAGTTGATAGGCGAGATCGCCTCTCTTGCTGACGATCTTGAAAGGACCCACGTATCTAGGGGCAAGCTTCCCTTTGACACCGAAGCGACGAGTACCTTTCATTGGAGAGACGCGGAGGTAAACATGATCTCCGATCTCGAAAGCCAAATCACGATGCTTACTTTCATAGTAGCTCTTCTGTCGTGATTGCGCTGCTTTGAGGTTATCGCGAATGACTTTGCACATTTCCTCTGCCTCTGTGATCAAGTCATTTCCAAGAAGTTGACGTTCACCGGTTTCTGACCAGTTAAGAGGAGTACGGCACTTCCTGCCATAGAGAATTTTGAATGGGGCCTTGCCCGAACTTGCTTGAAAACTGTTGTTTTAGGAGAATTCGACATATGGAAGACAATCTTCCCACTTCATACCGAAAGAGATAATGCAAGCCCTAAGCATATCTTCGAGAATCTGATTGACATGCTCGACTTGACCGCTAGTTTGAGGATGGAAAGCTGTGCTGAAGCGGATGTTGGTGCCCATGGCCTTCTGAAAAGAATCCCAAAACTTGGAGGTAAAGATGCTGCCACGGTCTGAAGAGATCACATGTGGAATATCGTGCAGAGAGACAATCCGAGAGGTATACAGCTCCGCCAATTGAGCTGCAGTGATAGACTCTTTGATAGGCAGAAAGTGAGCCACTTTAGTGAGTTTGTCGATGACAACGAATATAGCATCATTGCCACGCTTGGACTTTGGAAACCCAGTCACGAAGTCCATCTCAATGTGGTCAAACTTCCATTCTGGAATGGCAAGAGGTTGGAGGAGACCAGCTGGTCTTTGGTGTTCTGCCTTCACTCTT